>NC_091954.1:13423977-13698977 GCF_031021105.1 Erythrolamprus reginae | reverse complement strand
TGGGGAAACCACAAGGAGGGTGGAGGCCCTGTTTCCTAGAGAGGCCCCACGGAGGCTTCTTCCCGCCTTTTCCGGTCCTGTTTCCTCCCAGGATATTCCTAGAGAGGCCCCACGGAGGCTTCTCCCTGCCTTTTCCGGTTACAGTTTCGAAGGCTCGGGTTTGTAAGTGGAAAATGGTTCTTGAGAAGAGGCAAAAAAATCTTGGAACACTCAGTTCTTATCTAGAAAAGTTCATAAGTAGAGGCATTCTTAGGTAGAGGTACCACTATACCTGGGTATTATGATGAGAAATATAAGTTGTCCACTATTGAAAATAATCATGTTAAAGCATTAGAATGAAATTAAGAAGGATGTGATAAAGTAGGACAACTATCACTTTGGGGAGATGATATAGATGAAATAATGGATGTTGCTGAGAAACAAGAAACTTGGTTTCCTGGTCACAGCTTGAGGTTTAAATGGCATGGATATTTATGGATATTTATGGCACAATAAAGTTAATTTGGATTTTAAACATCATTTTATTAGGCATGCCATATTGAGAATATGGAATAGACATAAACTCAGGGTTGTGCACAAAACGCCAGTATAGATCTCGGCTCAAGAAGCATATTATAGAAGAGAAACAGAAGACAAGGACAAAGAGTTGACATATCAAAAATTATTGGAAAGCCATCAAGGGGAATTTAAAACTAAATCAAGAGAGCAATCAATACCAGAAGAATATAATTGTCAATGGTTTTCCCATTTACATTTGTCAGAATGATTAAAATGAACCAAAAGATTTATGGCGCGGAGCAAAGTAAGACAGAATTGAAAGTACAAGTCTGCACTGAGGATGATATAAAGATGTATAAAGAGATGATGTACAGTAGTCCCTCGCTATATCGCGCTTCACCTACTGCGGCTTCACTTCATCGTGGGTTTTCAAGAAATATTAATGAGAAAAATCATTCGTGGATCTTCGTTTCTGAGGAAGTCGATCGGCAGATTTAAACAGCCCGCGGAACTAGATCGGCAGGTTTTTTTAAAAAAATATATCTAAAATTGTAAATACTGTATTTAAATACTGTATCTAAAATAAATACTGTGTGGGAAGGGTTTATAAACACTTAAAACAATGAAAACTTACCAAACAATTACAATATAAATACTTAAATAAGTACTATCAGTCGATAAATTCCCCGTCGCGGATTTCACCTATCGCGGCCGGGTCTGGAACGTAACACCAGCGATAGGTGAGGGCTTACTGTAGATGAAAATATTTAATACAGAGCCTGCTTGGTCTAGTGGTAAAGGAACCGACCTAGAAATAAGGACACTGTGAGTTTTAGTCTCTGTGACTTTGGGTCAGTCTCTCTCTCTCTCTCGGCCCAATTCACCTCACAGGGTTGTTGTGAGGGAAAATAGGAAGAGAAAGGCATATTAGGCATGATAGCATTTTGAATGTTTATCAAAATAATAATGGTAGGAAACCAACCAACTGTTCTGCAGGCGTGTCCCAACTGCCCGTAATTACAGGGTAATTGGTCCAAAAAGACACACACCACACGATAGAAGGAAAACCAAAAGTCTTTATCAACAGAAAAGCAGAAAAAACTCCCTTTTAAAATGTCAAAGGGATTTTCTGGTACATACAAGGCACAGGTTAAATGCAATCCAATTTCTCACCCAGTAACTGGGAAATTGAGTCCAATTCCAAAGTCCAGAAAGTCCACACAGTCTTGAACAGGGAAACAGCAAAACCACGATCTTGATGAAACTATGAATCAGATAAACTTCCACAAGGCTAAACCAGCACACTGCTCTTTTTATCTGTAGCATTAATTACAACAGCCCCACCCAACCACAGGTGGCCTCACTTATCTCCTGTAATAATCCTTCAGTTGTTCTCTCCTATGCATCACTCTACGCATGCGTGGATGTGTCATAAGTTCTTGTTCAGAATCCAGGGATGATAAGGATGATTGATCTCCTCCTGGGCTGTCTGCCAAACTCCCCTCTTCCCTGCCACTCACGCTTCCTTTGTCAGAGGAGCCTTCGTCGGGAGATTCTATCGAGAGCAAAACAGGCCTGTGGCATGTGGATGTTTCCCCCACATCCACCTCCACATTCCTTGGGGCAGGAGTTGGGCCAGAGCCAACCACAACACCAACCAACCAACCAACCATTGTTGAAACTTGAAGCAGGAAGAACAAGTTAAAGAATGTGGGCTAAGTAGTTTGGCTAGAATAAACAGATAGACCAATGGAAAAATATGTGATTAAAAGGATTGAAATTTGCACTGTATTATATATATTCTTAAGCATATTTTAATGATGTACAGTGATCCCCCGGTTATTGCGTTCCCGACCATTGCGAACAGGCTAATTTGCGATTTTTGAACCTGGAAGTCAAAACACCATCTGCGCATGCGTGCCCTTTTTTTCTATGGGCACGCATGCGTAGATGGCGCCAGGCAGATCAGCTGCTGGGCGGCTTCCCTAGGTCTTCCCCCTCTTGGCGGGCATCAGCGAGGAGTTTCCCCACCGCCCACGCAAACTCCTCACTGCTGCCGCTTCGCTCGGGCCGCTTCCCAGCTGAGTACTCAGCTGGGAAGCGGCCCGAGCGAACGGCTTGTCCGCAGCCTGCCCACGCCGTTGGCTCCCCCTCTTGCTGGCGGGAGGGCGAGAAGCCCTCCCCAGCACCCGCTCGCCCGCCCTTCGCCGCTCGCCCGCCCTTCGCCCGGTCACCCGCCGTTCGCTCGCTGCTCACCCGGGTTCGGGGGGGTGCTGGCAAGCCGCCCATGCCGGCGGCGACGTTTTAAAACAGCCGCGCGGCTTTCCAATGAGTCCCGAAGACAAACGCGGAAGTTTGACGTTTGTCTTCGGGACTCATTGGAAAGCCGCGCGGCTGTTTTAAAACGTCGCCGCCGGCATGGGTGGCTTCCTAGCAGCCCCCCAAACCCGGGTTCGGGGTCCGGGGGGTGCTGGCAAGCCGCCCATGCCGGCGGCGACGTTTTAAAACAGGAACCTTAATCTTCGGCTCCTCGCTAGCGCTGCGGGAGTAAAAACACCATCTGTGCATGCGCAGATGGTGTTTTTACTTCCGCAGCACTACTTCGCGAAAACCCGATCATTGCTAGGGGTCCTGGAACGGAACCCTCGCAATGATCGGGGGATCACTGTATTTGTTGGTTTATAATGCCAGAAAAATTATCTAGAGTGTATAAATGGAAATGTAAACAACACGAAGGGATATTTTATCGTGCTCGGTAGACTTGTAAAAAAAAGCTTTTAAAAAAGTATTCAAATACATTCTTTGATACAGAGGATTTTAAAGATTAATATTCAAAAGAACTTTTCCTTTTAGGACTAATGGATAAAGAGTTTGAAAAACCATGGAAAATTATTTCAATATATGATTACTGCAGCAAGACTTTTATATTGCACAGAGATGCAAAGTTTTGGAAGACCCACTATGGAAAAATGGTAGGTGCAATTGCTGAGATGGCTAAATTAACTTCCTTCTGTGGAGAAAAGATACCATCTACATTTATTGGTGACTGGATCTTTTGCGTAAAAAACCCCATGTGATTTATGGCCTTGGTTATTAGATAGGGTAGATTATAGAAATAAACTATGATGTAACTTTAGAGAGTGGAGTTAAAATATATTGCTCAAAAAAATAAAGGGAACACTCAAATAACACATCCTAGATCTGCATGAATGAAATATTCTCATTGAATATTTTGTTCTGTACAAAGTTGAATGTGCACAACATCGTGTGAACTTGATTGTCAATTAGTGTGGACAGTTTGATTTCGCAGAAGTTTGATTTACTTGGAGTTATATTGTGTTGTTTAAGTGTTCTCTTTATTTTTTTGAGCAGTGTATAATTGTAAGCTGCCCTGAGTCTTCAGAGAAGGGCAGCCTAGAAATCAGATAGATAGATGGATGGATGGATGGATGGATGGATGGATGGATGGATGGATGGATGGATGGATGGATGGATGGAATCAGCTTCCTCCAGAGATTAGAACTGCCCCCACCCTCCTTGCCTTTCGTAAACTCCTTAAAACCCACCTCTGTTGTCAAGTGTGGGGGAACTGAAACATCTCCCCCTGCCTATGTAGTTTTCTGTGTATGATATGACTGTATGTATGTTTTTTATATATTAAGGTTCCTTGCTTTTTAGACTTTTTAAAAAGTATTATTATTATTTTAGAGCTTAACTATTAGATTTGTCATTATACAGTGGTACCTCATCTTACGAACGCCTCTTCTAACGAACTTTTCAAGATACGAACCCGGTGTTTAAGATTTTTTTGCCTCTTCTTCCGAACTATTTTCACCTTACGAACCCAAGCAGCTGCTGCTGGGATGAAGGGGTTTCTTTCCCCCCCCTTTTTTTGAAGAAAGAAAAGGGAGGGGCTTCTTGGAGTAGGAAAATTTCGCCGAGAACAAGGTGCTTGCAAAGGAATTGAAAGGGTGTCTTTTTAAGAAAGAAACGGGAGGAGGGAGGGGCTGCTTGGAGTAGGAAAATCTCGCCGAGAACAAGGTGCTTGCAAAGGAATTGAAAGGGTGTCTTTTTAAGAAAGAAACGGGAGGAGGGAGGGGCTGCTTGGAGTAGGAAAATTTCGCCGAGAACAAGGTGCTTGCAAAGGAATTGAAAGGGTGTCTTTTTAAGAAAGAAACGGGAGGAGGGAGGGGCTGCTTGGAGTAGGAAAATCTCGCTGAGAACAAGGTGCTTGCAAAGGAACTGAAAGGGTGTCTTTTGAAGAAAGAAAAGGGAGGGGCGCCCCCCTTGCCTTTCTTCCTTCCCACTCACCCTTTAGCCTAGCCTTGCTTCTTCCACCCGCCCCCTTTAGCTGCTCCTCCCTGCCCTCTGTTCGCCTCCCTTCTAAAGTTTGGGATTTTCCTGAAGGATTTGCACGCATCATTTGCTTTTACATTGATTCCTATGGGAAACATTGTTTCGTCTTACAAACTTTTCACCTTACGAACCTCCTCCTGGAACCCATTAAGTTCGTATGATGAGGTACCACTGTATTTTGTTTTTATCATTGCTGTGAGCCGCCCTGAGTCTAAGGAGAGGGGCGGCATACAAATCTAATTAATAATAATAATAATAATAATAATAATAATAATAATAATAATAATAATAATAATATTCGATTCTGAAAAACATTTCACAGGGGAAAGCTTGCATTCCTTCTCCAGTTTGGTATACAATACAAATACTTATCGGGATAATCCCAATGACTCCCAAAGCTATAATCTACTTCTCACTGAGAAGATAAGCTTGTATTTGGACTACATTACTTCGGAAGACCAGACACAGATGATGTGAAAAACTCTCAGCCTCTCACCCTGCCCTGCCCAGCATCTGATAGATAGAAAGCTGCTTTCGCTGTGCCTGATAACATTAGTTTGAACTGCTTTTAAGGTAACCTTTAATTCCAAGCACTTTGTATTATCTCCAGCCATTTCAATCCTATTTTAGACCTGAATTTTGATACTATGATTTCCTTTTAGACACACACTGGAGCAGAGGCTCCCCAAACTTGACAACTTGCCTGGAGGCTGTTGGGGACTGGATGGGTGTCAACAAACTCAAACCCAACCCAGACAAGACGGAGTGGCTGTGGGTCTTGCCTCCCAAGGACAATTCCATCTGTCCGTCCATCACCCTGGGGGTGAACTATTGACCCCCTCAGAGAGGGTCCGCAACTTGGGCATCCTCCTCGATCCACAGCTGACATTGGAACATCATCTTTCGGCTGTGGCGAGAAGGGCGTTTGCCCAGGTTCGCCTGGTGCACCAGTTGCGGCCCCATTTGGACAGGGAGTCATTGCTCACAGTCACTCATGCCCTTATCACCTCGAGGTTCGATTACTGCAACGCTCTCTACATGGGGCTACCTTTGAAAAGTGTTCGGAAACTCCAGATCGTGCAGAACGCGACCACGAGAGCCATCGTGGGGCTTCCCAGATTCGCCCACGTATCTTCAACACTCCATGGCCTGCATTGGCTGCCGATCAGTTTCCGGTCACAATTCAAAGTGTTGGTCATGACCTTTAAAGCCCTACATGGCATTGGACCAGAGTACCTCCAGAACCGCTTGCTACCGCACGAATCCCAGCGGCCTATAAGGTCCCACAGAGTTGGCCTTCTCTGGGTCCCGTCGACTAAACAATGTCGTCTGGCGGGACTCAGAGGAAGAGCCTTCTCTGTGGCGGCCCCGGCCCTCTGGAACCAACTCCCCCGGAGATTAGAACAGCCCCCACCCTCCTTGCCTTTCGTAAACTACTTAAGACCCACCTATACCGCCAGGCATGGGGGATTTGAGACCTCTTTCCCCCAGGCTTATTATAATTTATGTTTGGTATGTATGTGCTGCTTGGTTTTTAATTATGATAGGGTTTTTAGTTATTTTTAATATTAGATTTGTGCCATTGTAATATTGTTTTTATCGTTGTTGTGAGCCGCCCCAAGTCTTCGGAGATGGGCGGCATACAAATCTAATAAATTGAATTGAATTGAATTTTAAGCCAGGCTGGAGAATTCTGGGAGTTGAAGTCCACGAGTCTTAAAAGTGGCCAAGTTTGAATCCCTCTGCTCTGGAGTCATCCAGAAGGTGTTGCCTACAATCTTCTGATTAGCTTTCTCCAAGCCCATAAAATTGCATTTCTCAGAGGCTTCCGGTATGACGTCATTGCAGAGTGGGTGAAGAAGCGAGGTTCTGCTTCTAAAACCCAAAAATGGCAATAGCAATAGCATTTACTTATATAGTAATCCCTCGCTACTTCACGGTTCATCTTTCGCGGATTCGCTATTTCACAGGTTTTCAAAGGGGGCTTAAATTCATTAAATCCATTGAAAATTTTAAATCCATTAAAAATTAATAAAATTCTTCTACAGTACTATTGTACTCTATTAAAGAACTGGTAGGATATCACATGCAATTCCAGCTGAGAAACATTATAGAACAACTGTTTAATGCAAAGGGTGGGTTTTTAAAGTACATTCATTCATTCATTCATTCATTCATTCATTCATTCATTCATTTATTTATTTATTTACCGCCCCTCTCCGTAGACTCGGGCCGGCTAACAACAGTAAAAAACAATATAAACAAATCTAATATTAAAAGTAGTTTAAAAACCCCAAAATAAAAAAAACAATCATACATACAAACATACCATGCATAAATTTCGTAAGCCATGGGGGAAGGGAATATCTCAATTCTCCCATGCCTGACGACAGAGGTGGGTTTTAAGGAGCTTACAAAAGGCAAGGAGGGTGGGGGCAACCCTGATATCTGGGGGGAGCTGGTTCCAGAGGGTCAGGGCCACCACAGAGAAGGCTCTTCCCCTGGCTCCCGCCAGACGACATTGTTTAGTCGACGGGACCTGGAGAAGGCCAACTCTGTGGGACCTAACCGGTCGCTGGGATTCGTGCGGCAGAAGGCGGTCGCAGAGATATTCTGGTCCGATGCCATGGAGGGCTTTATAGGTCATAACCAACACTTTGAATTATGACTGGAAACCGATCGGCAACCAATGCAGACTGCGGAGTGTTGGTGTAACATGGGCATATTTAGGAAAGCCCATGATAGCTCTCGCAGCTGCATTCTGCACGATCTGAAGTTTCCGAAATACTCGTTAAATACATTAAAAAATAACTTTCCTCTACTTCACGACAATTCGTTTTTCACAGGTGGTCTTGGAACGCATCCCCGTGAAAAACGAGGGATCACTGTATACCGCTTCACAGTGCTTTACAGCCCTCTCTAAGCAGTTTACAGAGAGTCAGCCTATTGCCCCCAACAATCTGGGTCCTCATTTTACCGACCTTGGAAGGATGGAAGGCTGAGTCAACCTTGAGCCTGGTGAGATTCGATCTGCCAAACTGCTGGCAGCTGGTGATCAGCAGAAGTAGCTTGAAGTACTTCCACTCTAACCAGTGCACCACCGAGGCTCTTCACCAGAAGCCCTTTGAATGCATTTATTGATCCCGTAGAGATCGATAAATTCAATTCAATTCAATTTATTAGATTTATTTAGTAATTTATTTATTACTTAGATTTGTATGCCGCCCCTCTCCGAAGACTCGGGGCAGCTCACAACACGTAGAAACAAATCATAAATCTAAATTTTAAATTTTAAAGATTTAAAAAGACCCCATATACTAACAAACATAGACACAAGCATACCATATATAAATTAAACATGCCCAGGGGAAGATGTTTCAGTTCCCCCATGCCTGACGGCAAAGGTGGGTTTTAAGGAGTTTACGGAAGGCAGGAAGGGTAGGGGCAGTTCTAATCTCCGGGGGGAGTTGGTTCCAGAGGGCCGGTGCCGCCACAGAGAAGGCTCTTCCCCTGGGGCCCACCAACCGACATTGTTTAGTTGACGGGACCCGGAGAATCAGTCGCTGGGATTCGTGCGGCAGGAATGAATGAATGAATGAATGAATGAATAAATAAATAAATAAATAAATATATATAGAAAGGTTGGGAACTGCTGTTCTAATCCAATCCAGTGCCCACGGCAGGAGACTTCATCATCCTGGACAAATAGTTGTCTGATCTTTTTAATGAAATGTGAATTTCAACTGGGTTATTCCTTCCGTTTCTTAACAAGCATTACCTCGCAATAACAATGCTTCATATTATAAATGTCTTCCGGTTTATGCATCTAGTAATAGTATTAGAATTCCATCAAGAATGCATTCACCAGATATTTATTGACTAATCTAAACTGAGTTTTTGGGTCTATTAGGAAATCTCCTGCAGGACAGGTAAGTGAGATTTATAATTAACAAATACTAGGGTGCATACATCAGCAAAACCCCTCTGTTGGGGTCATAAGAGCCACAAGAGCTGACTCTTGTGGATTATAACTGCTGAACGTGCATCTTCCGACTTTATCTCTCTCAGTACATACGAAAAAAAGAAGAAGTTAGACTCTAGTTTCACAGCTTCCGAAGGCCTAGTAACATCTTCTGTTTTTCATAGATGTGTTAGTCTAACAGATTGCTCATGTTGCTTCCATATACCCTGTTTCCCCGAAAAAAAGACAGCGTCTTATATTAATTTTTGCTCCCAAAGATGTGCTACGTCTTATTTTCAGGGGATGTCTTTTTTTTTTTTCAATGAAGAAGAATTCACATTTATTGCTGAACAAAAAAAATTGAACAGTAGTTGTCATCGCAAACCAGCATAACCAGGCAAACCGTGAATCCTATCAAGAATTTCTTACTACTTCCGTACCATTATTTCCATGTACAACAATTATACTTTCTTCAAATACAGTGGTACCTCGTGATACAAACCCCTCGTGATACAAACACTTTGAGATATGAACCTGGGGTTCAGAATTTTTTTGCCTCTTCTTACAAACTTTTTTCGGCTTACGAACCCACCGCAGATCGCAAAATGGCACTCCGCTGGGTGCCGCCCCCCCGGTTGTCACCTTTTAAAACAGCCAGGGGGCTTCTCGGCATTCTCCCAAACCCAAACCCGAACTTTTGGGTTCGGGTTCGGGAGGTCGCCAAGAAACGCCGCCGCCCGCCTGTCACCTTCTGAGACAGCCGGGGGGGGGGCTTCTCGGCGTTCTCCTGAACGCCGAACCCGTAAGTTCGGCAAAAGTTCGGGTTCGGGTTCAGGAGACCGCCGAGAAGCCCCCCCCCCCCCCGGCTGTTTTAAAAGATGACAGCCGGGCGGCGGTGCCCAGTGGAGCGCCATTTTGCAATCCCCCCCCCCTGCACGCATTAATCACTTTTACATTGTTTCCTATGGAAAACATTGTTTCGTCTTACGAACTTTTCATCTTACGAACCTACTTCCGGAACCAATTAAATTTGTAAGACGAGGTATTACTCTATATGTTACATATGTTCTGTTCAGGAATGCTGCAAAACGAAATGTCTCCTACGTCTTACTTTCGGGGGATGCCTTATATTAGGCAATTCTACGAAACCTCTCCTATGTCTTACTTTCGGGGATGACTTATTTTTTGGGAAAACAGGGTAGGTAGTGAATATATTTAGTTGGGGCATTACCCTTTCAAAAGCTAAACACAAACTTTGTGGACTTTCAAGAGTTTTTCTTCTGTTCACAGTGAACTTTTTGATGTTGACATTTTTTGTAATTTGCCCAGAGTCGTTTAAAAATGATTTATACTTTGCTAAAATTTAAACAAACAAAGAAACACTCCTCCTCCAATTAGTACACCCTCTTGCAATTCAAAACAGGCAAAGCAACGGAAATAATGGATTGTGTATGAGCCAGTCAACTGGAGCTTAATAATCCTTTTAAAGGCTGTGGGTAAGTGGATTTGAGCCAGGAATAGAGTTGAACCCACTGCAGACAGCCAAAAGCAGAGGTGGGCTACTAAGGTGGAACAATGAGGTGTGCTCGCCCCCGTGGTTATGAGTGCTAGTGGAGTCCAGCGCAATTATGCTACTGCACCTGGGCAGGTAGCGAAATCGTGCAGGGACACACAGGTGGGTAAGGGTATTATTAGTAAGCAGAAGTATCAGCAGAGAAACAACTGATGGAATCAGTTAGGAATCACCCAAACTACATTTTTATGAAAATAGAAATGGTTTACACGATGCCATTTCTAAAGTTGCGAAGACTCAGGTAGAAATATCTCTCATTTCTGAAACATCCCCTGATTATCTCAGGGACCGCCTTCTGCTGCACGAATCCCAGCGACCAGTTAGGTCCCACAGAGTGGATCTTCTCCGGGTCCCGTCAACTAAACAATGTCGCTTGGCGGGACCCAGGGGAAGAGCCTTCTCTGTGGCAGCCCTGGCCCTCTGGAACCAACTCCCCCCAGAGATTAGAGTTGCCCCCACCCTCCTTGCCTTTCGCAAGCTACTTAAAACCCACTTGAGATCCTCTTTCCCCCTAGGCCTTTACAATTCTATGCATGGTATGTATGTATGTATGTTTGGTTTTTATATTAATGGGTTTTTAAACTGTTTTTAGTATTAGATTACTATTGTACACTGTTTTATTGTTACTGTTAGCCGCTCCAAGTCTCCGGAGAGGGGCGGCATACAAATCAAATAGATAGATAGATAGATAGATAGATAGATAGATAGATAGATAGATAGATAGATAGATAGATAGATAGATAAATTCATTCATTCATTCATTCATTCATTCATTTAACAAATTAATGGGCTGTAAATACATTGCAGACCTGCGAACGTCTGATGATCCACCGCATTATACTTAGTGGCATTTGGTACTTCACAAGAAGAGCCCTTCATTCCTCCACTCAAAACAGAACACCCTACGAAACTAGACTTACAATCCTGAGTCTTGAAAGCTTAGAACTATGACGCCTTAAACATTGATCTAAGTATTGCCCACAAGATCATATGTTGCAATGTCCTGCCTGTCAAAGACTACTTCAGCTTCAACCACAACAACACAAAAGCACACAACAGATTCAAGCTTAACATTAACCACTCCAAACTTGACTGTAAAAAAATATGACTTTAGTAATCGGGTTGTCGAAGCGTGGAACTCATTACCGGACTCCGTAGTATCATCCCCAACATTTTACCCTTAGACTATCCACGGTTGACCTCTCCAGATTCCTAAGAGGTCAGTAAGGGGCGTACATAAGCCCACTAGAGTGCCTTCCGTCCCCTGTCCTATAGTCTCTCCTATGTCTCGTATTTCATCTCTACTATATCCTCTATAATCTTCATTGTGTATTATTGTGTACTGGACAAAATAAATAAATAAATAAAAATAAAATTTGGGGCGCATCGACAGTTCAGATATAATGATGTGGTTTTGCATCTAAACTGGTAGTTAGAGAAACGGAATCTGATGAATAATAATCTGGTGAACTAGAGAAAGAGCAACCAATATGATTAGGGGACTGGAGATTATAACATACGAAGAGCGGTTACAAGAACTGGGCATGGACAGTTTGGCGAAGAGAAGGACCAGGGGAGACATGATAGCAGTCTTCCAATACTTGAGGGGCTACCACAGAGAGGAGGGGGTCAGGCTGTTTTCCAAGACACCAAAAGGCCAGACAAGGAAAAACGGATAGAAGCTGACCAAGGAGAGATTCAATCTGGAAATAAGGAGGAACTTTCTTTTTTTTTAAAAAAAATAGTTTTTATTGATTTTTTCTTTTAAGAAAAAAAGAAAGAAAACAAAACAAAACAGAATATATGTCACATATACATTGTAGAACAGATCATACCCCTTTCCTGTTACATCTTATATTTCTTTTTCTCAATATTATACTAACCTATATACATTCACATACGAGAACCAAGCTTAAATATTTATGCTTTTATAAATATTATTTTACTGAAAGAGTAGTAGATCCTTGGAACAAACTTCCAGCAGACGTGGTAGGTAAATCCACAGTAACTGAATTTAAACATGCCTGGGATAAACATATATCCATCCTAAGATGAAATACAGAAAATAGTATAAGGGCAGACTAGATGGACCATGAGGTCTTTTTCTGCCGTCAGACTTCTATGTTTCTATAAAGAGTAACAGTTCAAGAGATATAATTGTGTCATTAGTCTATGTATTTTTGTATTTCTAAATTTGATGTTTATTTGTTTGTGTACACTGATACTTTGTATTGCCACATTTGGCTTTTATTACGGACCCATTCATGCCATTTTTGCCATGTCTCTTTGGTTTCTTTATTTTTTCCTTCCTTTAATTGCATTCGTCATTGGGTCCATTTCTGCGCATTTGTAAATTTTTTTCCATGATTAGATTTTCGGATGGGGTCTAAGGAGGAACTTTCTGACGGTGAGAGCGACCAACCAGTGGAAAAGCCTGCCAGCGGAGGTTATGGGAGCTCCAACACTTGAGATTTTCAAGAGGAAACTAGACGTCCATTTGTCCAAATGGTGTAGGGACTCCTGCTTGAGTGGGGGGGTTGGATTAGATGACCTACAATGTCCAGTGATGGGCTGCCGCAATTTTTGATTTGATTTGATTTATTGGATTTATTGGATTTGTATGCCGCCCCTCTCCGGAGACTCGGGGCGGCTAACAACAATAATAGAACAGTATACACAATAATCCAATAGTAAAAACAATTAAAAATCCATTAAAGTAAAAACCAAACCTACATTCAGACATACCATGCCTAAAATTGTAAAGGCCTAGGGGGAAAGAGTATCTCAGTTCCCCCATGCCTGATGGCAGAGGTGGGTTTTAAGTAGCTTACGAAAGGCAAGGAGGGTGGGGGCAATTCTAATCTCTGGGGGGAGTTGGTTCCAGAGGGCTGGGGCCGCCACAGAGAAGGCTCTTCCCCTGGGTCCCGCCAAGCGGCATTGTTTAGTTGACGGGACCTGGAGAAGACCCACTCTGTGGGACCTAACTGGTCGCTAGGATTCGTGCAGCAGAAGGCGTTCCCTGAGATAGTCTGGTCCGGTGCCACGAGGCTGCCTCCCATACACTGTGCCAGAGAGAGAAACCCAAGCGGGCGAGAGGGGGGGACCTGAGATAATTTTTACTGCCACACTGTGGGAGTGGGACTCGTCTCCAAACAAACTTGTAATTTGTACAAATCCCTTATCAGTTCTGTGATACTTAGCTTGCAGCTGTGAGGCAATTCACAGTACTTCTTTCACAAAGTGAAACACACTTTGCTCTGGTTTAGTTTCAAAGCGGGGAAAAATCAGCACACAAAAGGTCAAAGTCAGTAAAGTAGTCACGAAACACAACGATCAGATAATCCTCTTCAATGGCCAAACCCACAGGCTGCTATTTATAGCAGCCTCACTAATTACCACAGCCCCACCCAACCACAGGTGGCCTCATTTTCTTTGATAATAATCTCTCAGTTGTTGTTGCCTATGCATCGCTCTCCGCATGCGTGGCTGTATCATTAACTCTTGTTCTGAATCCAAGGAGGAGCTAGATAATTGATCTCCTTCTGAGCTGTCTGCCCCACTCTCCTCCTCCCTGTCACTCATGTCTTCTTGGTCAGAGGAGCCTTCATCAGCAGATTCCACCGGGGGCAAAACAGGCCTGCAGCATGTGGATGTCTCCCCCACATCCACAGTCCTTGGGGCAGGAGCTGGGCCAGAGCTAACCACAACAAAGGCTAAGGCAAACTTAGTTCAAATCCATTGAACTTGGTCTGAAACGTAAACAGTTGAACAAATATTTCTGGCACAAATGACAAAACCTCTATCATTTCAATGTTCTGGTTTTGAACCATTGTAGTCCGTCTTCTTTAAAAAGAGAACCATTTTTAAAATCATTATTACAAGAGGGAAGAGCCTTCTCTGTGGCGGCCCCAACCCTCTGGAACAAGCTCCCCCCAGAGATTAGGATTGCCCCCACCCTCCTTGCCTTTCTTAAAACCCAATTCTGCCGTCAGGCATGGGGGAACTGAGACATCTCCCCTTGCCTATGTAGTTTTATGTATGGTATGTTTGTGTGTATGCTTTTTGAAATAATGGGTTTTTTAGGCTTTTAATGTTAAATTGCTATTTTAGACTTTTAATATTAGATTTGTTATTGTATATTGTTTTATCACTGTTGTGAACCGCCCCGAGTCTGCGGAGAGGGGCGTCATACAAATCTAATAAATAATAATAATAAAATAATAATAATAATAAAATAGCATATTCCATGGATCTAATAATATCAAAATATTTCTTGGAAGAAGGCATGTATAACCTTACAAACATTCAACCTCTAGACATTTTGTTGGCTCAATAAATCTGTTCACCTTTTATAGTAATCATCGCCCACATGCCATTAAAAAAAAAAAAACCAGCTCAAGCACTGAACCTAGAACAGGCAGCTGGATATATATATTTTGCTCTTTGCAAATTTTGCTTTCAGTGCAGTAATATTATTTCCTTAAGGGACAGCAAGAATTGAATTTGATGCGGGAGAATAGGATTTTTTTTTTGGGGGGGGGGGGAGGTTGCTGGCTGTCTAAATGGTAAAACATCATATATTGCAATAAATTTAGAGTGAAGTGTCATGGGCTAAAGAACAGTGAGGCTACTGCTCAAAAGCAGGCAACAGCAGCGAGTGGGTGAAAATGCCAATGGGGCCTTCTTGACCACTGAGATCAGACAGAGAAGAGATTTAAATAAGATGCTGTTCTGCCGGGCTCTATGGTAGGAGCCTCCCGAAAATTCAAAGGTACAAATTTCAGACACACACACACACACACGTTTGAAAATTCAAAACAATGTTCTTTATCACAAAATTCAAAATAAACTAAGCACTCTTTTTGTATTGCAAAGAGCACTCTTCCCAAAACAACCTTGTAGTCTGTACAATTTCCCTTAAGCAGTCATTAAGTACTTAGCCAGCAGCTGTGAAGAAACTTCACACCCCTTCTTCTTCCAACAAAGTGACACACACACACACACACACACACGTTGCTCTGCTTTGGTTTCAAAGGCGTGAGAAAGCAACAATATAATGCACTTGGGGAAAAGGAATCCTCAGTCTGAGTATTGTATTGGCAGTTCTGTGTTAGCAAATACTTCAGAAGAAAAGGATTTAGGGGTAGTGATTTCTGACAGTCTCAAAATGGGTGAACAGTGCAGTCAGGCGGTAGGGAAAGCAAGTAGGATGCTTGGCTGCATAGCTAGAGGTATAACAAGCAGGAAGAGGGAGATTATGATCCCGCTATATAGAATGCTGGTGAGACCACATTTGGAATACTGTGTTCAGTTCTGGAGACCTCACCTACAAAAAGATATTGACAAAATTGAAGGGGTCCAAAGACGGGCTACAAGAATGGTGGAAGGTCTTAAGCATAAAACGTATCAGGAAAGACTTAATGAACTCAATCTGTATAGTCTGGAGGACAGAAGGAAAAGGGGGGACATGATCGAAACATTTAAATATATTAAAGGGTTAAATAAGGTTCAGGAGGGAAGTGTTTTTAATAGGAAAGTGAACACAAGAACAAGGGGACACAATCTGAAGTTAGTTGGGGGAAAGATCAAGAGCAACATGAGAAAATATTATTTTACTGAAAGAGTAGTAGATCCTTGGAACAAACTTCCAGCAGACGTGGTAGATAAATCCACAGTAACTGAATTTAAACATGCCTGGGATAAACATATATCCATCCCAAGATAAAATACAGAAAATAGTATAAGGGCAGACTAGATGGACTAGGAGGTCTTTTTCGGCCGTCAGACCTCTATGTGTCTATGTTTCTATCTAGCAACACAAGATTCCTGACGAACTCCGATCAGATATTCTTCCACAACGCCCAAACCCACGTGCTTTCCAAACTAAGAATCAAGGCTGAAATCAAATGCGGACTTCCTTTGAAAACACATACTCAAAAAAGATGTCCAACCTTTAATGAAGAAATTCCCCCAATTTGTTCTTTTTTTTTTTTTACAAAAAATAATAATATCAGCAAACATTCAGTATTTCTGTATTGCTACATCAGATACTTCATTAAGTCCTACAATAATGTACATATCAATTAATTACAGTAATATTTGTATTATTTCATACAATCAATTCAATTCAATTCAATTTATTAGATTTGTATGCCGCCCCTCTCCCTATTCAAATCATTCATGTTTACATGTTTATATTCTTTATTTTACTAATCTTTATATATCCTTTGTAATCTTTTTATTTCTATTTCTTCACTCAATCCATCTGTGCCGTTCTGCCCATATTTCATAATACTCAGAATCTTTTTGGCCCCTTAATTCCATCGTCAGTTTGTCCATTTCAGAACAATTATATATTTTATTAATTATTGCTTTTTCTGAGGGGGGTTTCTGTATTTTTCCAATATTGGGCAAAGGTAATTCTGGCCACAGTTGTAACATGTAATATTAGATTTTTTTCAGCTTTACTATTTATTTATTTGTTTGTTTGTTTGTTTGTTTGTTTGATTTGCACCTGCGAGAGCTATCATGGGCGTTCCTAAATTCGCCCATGTCACACCAACACTCCGCAGTCTGCACTGGTTGCCGATCAGTTTCCGGTCACAATTCAAAGTGTTGGTTATGACCTATAAAGCCCTTCATGGCACTGGACCAGAATATCTCCGGGACCGCCTTCTGCCGCACGAATCCCAGCGACCAGTTAGGTCCCACAGAGTTGGCCTTCTCCGGGTCCCGTCAACTAAACAATGTCGGTTGGCGGGGCCTAGGGGAAGAGCCTTCTCTGTGGCGGCCCCGACCCTTTGGAACCAACTCCCCCCAGATATCAGAGTTGCCCCCACCCTCCTAGCCTTTCGTAAGCTCCTTAAAACCCACCTCTGTTGTCAGGCATGGGGGAATTGACATGTTCCTTCTCCCTAGGCTTATAAAATTTATGTATGGTATGCTAGTGTGTATGATTGGTTTTAACTTGTGGGGTTTTTAAAATTAATTTAAATATTGGATTTGTTGTATATTGTGTTGCTGTTGCTGTGAGCCGCCCCGAGTCTGCGGAGAGGGGCGGCATACAAATCTGATTAAACTTAAACTTAAACTTAATTTGTATGCCGCCCCTCTCCGAAGACTCGGGGCGGCTAACAACAATAAAAAAGGCAATGTAAACAAATCTAATATGAAAAATAATCTTAAAAAAACCTATTTAAAAAACCAATCATACATACAAACATACCATACAGTATATAAATTCTATAAGCCTGGGGGGGGGGGGATTTCAATTCCCCCATGCCTGACGACAGAGGTGGGTTTTAAGGAGCTTGCAAAAGGCAAGGAGGGTGGGGGCAACTCTGATATCTGCGGGGAGTTGGTTCTAGAGAGTCAGGGCCGCCACAGAGAAGGCTCTTCCCCTGGATCCCGCCAGACGACATTGTTTAGTCGACGGGACCCCTCGCTACTTCATGGTTCATCTTTCACGGATTCGCTACTTCACGGGTTTTCAATCCATTAAATCCATTGAAAATTTTAAATCCATTAAAAATTTATAAAATTCTTCTACAATACTACTGTACTGTAAGAAAGTGGTAAGGTATCAGATGTAGTTCCAGCTGAGAAACATTATAGAATGACTGTTTAATTGCAAAGGGTGGGTTTTAAAAGTCCAAATACTCGTTAAATACATAAAAATATATCTTTCCTCTACTTCATGGAAATTTGTTTTTCACGGGTGGTCTTGGAACGCATCCCCCATGAAAAACAAGGGATCGCTGTATTGCTTTTTTATTATTCCCAATAAGAACAATTTCGGTAAGAATTCTATCTTTGTTCATATTATCTTTATTATCTCATTGTAATAATCTTCCTATGGCAGACATAAAAAGGTCCCCTAATCCTTTCCCAATTCCCCCATTGGGCTTCAGAAAACGGAGAAATTTTACAAAATTAAAAGAATTGAACAACAGGTTATAAATAATTACAACTCTCTTTTTAGTGGAAGATTTCCACACCGGGAAAAGGAGGGTGCAGTATCCAGGTCTTCCAACTGCGAAAATCCAGTTCCCGGTAGCCTGCGGGGGGTCAGTTTCTACGGGCAATAATTCAAGAAAGCAAACAGCTGAGTTAGCCACAACAGAAATGGAAAAGATAGGAACGTTCACATGCTTACACGTGCTGTCCGGCCATGCGGCCAAGATGGACAGCTGACCGGCTCACAGCCTAGGGCAAAAATGACATAATCAGTGAAGTGCCAAAGGAGACCCATTGCTCCACCAAAGGTTAGCCCCATCTGAGGCATAAGAGGTAGAAGATATAGGGCAGGCATGATCCTATGTATCCTGTTGTATTGGCAGTTCTGTGTTAGCAAATACTTCAGAAGAAAAGGATTTAGGGGTAGTGATTTCTGACAGTCTCAAAGTGGGTGAACAGTGCAGTCAGGCGGTAGGGAAAGCAAGTAGGATGCTTGGCTGCATAGCTAGAGGTATAACAAGCAGGAAGAGGGAGATTATGATCCTGCTATATAGAATGCTGGTGAGACCACATTTGGAATACAGTGGTACCTCGAGATACGAGTTTAATTCGTTCCGGACCTGGGCTCTTAAGTCGAGCAGCTCTTATCTCGAACGACTTTTCCCCATAGGAATTAATGTAAATAATTTTAATTGGTTCCAGCCCTCAAAAAACTCACAAAGTTAGTCTAAATTATGCAGAAAGACATGTTTTTAATGAAGAAATGTACATGTACATATAAATGAATAATGAAGTTTCTTTCACTTAACTTGTAAACTTTCTTAAACTTTTAAATTTACATATGTTCAACTTCTCTGCCACCCAATCCTGTAGGACAGAGGTCCCCAACCCTTTTTGCACCAGGGACCGGCTTTAAGCGATCAAGAGAGGAATGGGTGAATGAATGGACGGACGGTGGGAAGAAAGGAAGGAAAGAGGGAAGGGACAGGAACAGAGGAAGGAAGCAAGGAAACTTATGAAAGGGGAGAGTAAGAGAGGAATGAGTGAAGGGAGGGAGGGAGGGAAGAAGGTGGGAAGGAGAAAGAAAAGAAGAAATAGAGGAAGGGAAGGTAAAAGAGAGGAAGAAAAAGAGCAAGAAAGAAAGCAAGAAAGAAAGCAAGAAAGAAAGAAAGAAAGAAAGAAAGAAAGAAAGGGGGAAGGGACAGGAACAGAGGAAGGAAGCAAGGAAACTTATGAAAGGGGAGAGTAAGAGAGGAATGAGGGGAGGGAGGGAGGGAGGGAAGAAGGTGGGAAGGAGAAAGAAAAGAAGAAATAGAGGAAGGGAAGGTAAAAGAGAGAAAGAAAAAGAGCAAGAAAGAAAGCTGCAAGCACCCCCCCGAGCCCCCCAGGCCGGCTGCAACCTTTTAAAACACGCGCGCCGCTTCGCAGCTGTCTCCTGAAGCCGAACGCGGAAGTTAGCGTTTGGCTTCAGGAGACAGCTCCTTGGCGCTTGTATCTCGAATTTGGGCTTGTAAGTAGAACAAAAATATCTCTCCCCTCCCAGCTCTTATCTCGAGTTGCTCTTAAGTAGAGCAGCTCTTATGTCGGGGTTCCACTGTACTGTGTTCAGTTCTGGAGACCTCACCTACAAAAAGATATTGACAAAATTGAACGGGTCCAAAGACGGGCTACAAGAATGGTGGAAGGTCTTAAGCATAAAACGTATCAGGAAAGACTTCATGAACTCAATCTGTATAGTCTGGAGGACAGAAGGAAAAGGGGGAATATGATCGAAACATTTAAATATATTAAAGGGTTAAATAAGGTCCAGGAGGGAAGTGTTTTTAATAGGAAAGTGAACACAAGAACAAGGGGACACAATCTGAAGTTAGTTGGGGGAAAGATCAAAAGCAACATGAGAAAATATTATTTTACTGAAAGAGTAGTAGATCCTTGGAACAAACTTCCAGCAGACGTGGTAGATAAATCCACAGTAACTGAATTTAAACATGCCTGGGATAAACATAGATCCATCCTAAGATAAAATACATAAAATAGTATAAGGGCAGACTAGATGGACCATGAGGTCTTTTTCTGCCGTCAGACTTCTATGTTTCTATGTTTCTATGTTCTATGGCTTGTGGCAAGAAAGGATGACCCCTCCGTTCCCAGAACTCTGCCTCGTCCGAGTGTGCACATACAGGGAGTGAGCTGGCTTCCAACCAAGGAGGAAAAGACTCCGGTCACAAGGTAATTGGGACTATTTCTGGATGGGGGAAAGAATTCCATGCCCTTCCGTCTCCAGAGCAACATAACAGGCAGACAAGCACAACGCAGAAAGCTAAGCTTGCCCTCCAGTTGCGTGGGCCTCCTCTCAGGTCTCTCTACGGCATAAGCCAACTCGTAACAATAAAAGGTCAGGTAAAAATGGACTTGGGATCCCCCACCGTTGACTCACTTGGAATGTAGACAGATCATCAGCCGAAGTGCTTATTCCACAAATTCTTGTGACCATCAGAGTCCCCCTGTAATTAAAGACTCTGAAACATATTCAAGGCAACGTGCTTCCACGTTTCCTCCCCACGCAAACTGCCGAAATGCCCAAGCGTGTACAACATAACCCATGACACAGGTGCTCTGTTTTGAAAAAGGCTCAGGGAAAGAGACCAATATGGATTTTGGGTAATGACTGTAAAGCAGGAGCTTGCAAAGTCAAAGAAAAGCAAAACCAAAATTCTGAAAGGCATAAAATAATAACGTCACAATATTTTATTTATTAGTTTAGTTTAGTTTAGTTAGGACATGATTGAAACATTTAAACATATTAAAGGGTTAAATAAGGTCCAGGAGGGAAGTGTTTTTAATAGGAAAGTGAACACAAGAACAAGGGGACACAATCTGAAGTTAGTTGGGGGAAAGATCAAGAGCAACATGAGAAAATATTATTTTACTGAAAGAGTAGTAGATCCGTGCAACAAACTTCCAGCAGACGTGGTAGATAAATCCACAGTAACTGAATTTAAACATGCCTGGGATAAACATATATCCATCCTAAGATAAAATACAGAAAATAGTATAAGGGCAGACTAGATGGACCATGAGGTCTTTTTCTGCCGTCAGACTTCTATGTTTCTATGTTTATTTAGATTTGTATGCCGCCCCTCTCCGAAGACTCGGGGCGGCTAACAACAATAAAAAAAACAATGTAACAAATCTAATATTAAAAAGTAATCTAAAAAACCCCAATTTAAGAGACCAATCATACCAACAAACATACCATGTATAAATTCTATAAGCCTAGGGGGAAGGAAGAAAAAATTTTCAATTCCCCCATGCCTGATGACAGAGGTGGGTTTTAAGGAGCTTGCAAAAGACAAGGAGGTTGGGGGCAACTCTGATATCTGGGGGGAGCTGGTTCTAGAGGGTTGGGGCCGCCACAGAGAAGGCTCTTCTCCTGGGTCCCGCCAAACGACATTGTTTAGTTGATGGGACCCGGAGAAGGCCAACTCTGTGGGACCTAACTGGTCCCTGGGATTCGTGCGGCAGAAGGCAGTCCCGGAGATATTCTGGTCCGGTGCCATGAAGGGCTTTATAGGTCATAACCAACACTTTGAATTGTGACCGGAAATTGATCGGCAACCAATGCAAACTGCGGAGTGTTGGTGTAACATGGGCATACCTTGGGAAGCCCATGATTGCTCTCGCAGCTGCATTCTGCACGATCTGAAGGTTCCGAACACTTTTCAAAGGTAGTCCCATGTAGAGAGCATTCGAGGTGATGAGGGCATGAGTGACTGTGAACAGTGAGTCCCGGTCCAGATAGCGCCGCAACTGGTGCACCAGGCGAACCTGGGCAAACGCCCCCCTCACCACAGCTGAAAGATGTTTCTCTAATGTGAGCTGTGGATTGAGGAGGATTTGTATTTATTTATTTATTAGATTTGTATGCCGCCCCTCTCCGTAGACTCAGGGCGGCTCACAACAGCGATAAAACAGTTCATAACAAATCTAATAATTTAAAATATTTTGAAAACCCCATTATTAAGCAGACATACGTACAAAACATACCATACATAAATTGTATAGGCCCGGGGGAGATATCTCAGTTCCCCCATGCCTGACGGCAAAGGTGGGTTTTGAGGAGTTTACGAAAGGCAAGGAGGGTGGAGGCAGTTCTAATCTCTGGGGGGAGTTGGTTCCAGAGAGTTCGGGGCTGCCACCAAGAAGGCTCTTCCCCTGGGGCCCGCCAACCGACATTGTTTAGTTGACGGGACCCGGAGAAGGCCCACTCTGTGGGACCTAATCGGTCGCTGGGATTCGTGCAGCAGATTTTGAAAATAAAATTTGCAATTATAAATATTTGCAATTATAAATATTTCAACCAATATTTGTTTACTTGCTTAATCAAACTTCAAATCAAGAATCATTGCCTGTTAATTAATGTGGTAGTTAATGCTCCTTAAGGAAAAAAAATATCTCAGCTGTGTTTTAACAACTCACTTCATTGTTGACCCCAATGTATAAAAATGTTTTTTTGTCTTAAAGTAACAGAAAAACAAATTTCTACTAGAGCACTCACCACCATTTATATCAGTCAAATACGATTTATGAAGTTTGCTTGCTTTATTGTAAGATCCGTGGTGGCGCAGTGGTTAGACTGCAGTACTGCAGGCTGCTGCTGCTGATTGCCAGCAGTTCGATTCTCACCAGGCTGAACTCAGCCTTCCATCTTTTCAACGTTGGTAAAATGAGGACCCAGATTGTTGGCAGTGAGATGCTGACTCTGTAAACCGCTTAGAGAGGCCTGTAAAGCACGGTAAAGCAGTATATTAAGTCTAAGCGCTATTGCTATTATTACAGAATTAAGTTGAACTAAGATGAACCACAGAATTCAGGAGTGCTCTTCAAAAATGGAAACAGAAGCCTTCGTAGCTGAAAACTTACTGAAAATTCATCTGATAATGCTGAATCAAAATTAGTACTAAAAATGGAAATAACTCCTTCTCTCATATAGTTTGTTTGTTTATTTTTCCCCACATTTATCTCTATACCTCTAAGTGCATTTTATTCAACACTCCGGAAGTTGCCCTGGCTTCCAATCGTTCCCCGGACACAATTTAAGGTTTTGGTTATCACCTATAAAGCCCTACATGGCTTTGGGCCAGACTGTTTAAGGCAGTGTTTCCCACCCTTGGCAACTTGAAGATATTTGGACTTCAACTCCCAGAATTCCCCAGCCAGCATTCGCTGGCTGGGGAATTCTGGGAGTTGAAGTCCAAATACCTTCAAATTGCCAAGGGTGGGAAACACTGGTTTAAGGGACCGTTTTTTGCCACATACCTCCCAGCGACCGATTAGGACCCACAGTGCCGGTTGGCGGGGCTGCGTGGGAGGGCCTTCCTTGCGGTGGCTCCAGCTCTCTGGAACCAGCTGCCCACAGAGATCCACACCACCGCCACCCTCTTGGCCTTCCGGAAAGCCATGAAAACCTGGTTCTGCCGGCAGGCCTGGGGCCGTTGAGCAATACTATCTAGCTCCGGCCAAGAGAAAAATGAATGATTTTATTTTTAGGGGGTTTCATTGTTTCATATTGTCTTAATTATTGTACGCCGCCCCGAGTCCGGCAGGCATTGGGTGACCTATCAATCTAATAAATAAAAAATAAATAAACATTGTCATTGGTTTAACACGTCTCAAGCTCAAACATACCTCTGAACACTAAATTAAATCTATATAGAGATTTCATTTTAAATATAGATACCCTGTTTCCCTGAAAATAAGACGTACCCCGAAAGTAAGGCATGTCAGAGGTTTTGCAGAATTTGCTAATATAAGGCACCCCCCGAAAATAAGGCGTAGTCAAGTTTACATACGGTACGGTGGAAAAACATACGGTACCATTCAAAGCTGTTCATAGCGGTACCGTAATAATGTGGCGTCCCCTGCTGGCCCCTTCCATCGCTTTGTACCGTCCAGTACAGCAGACACAATCTGCTGCTGTCTCACCGCCATTGCAGTCTCCACTACAGTGCGTAGACTGTAGCTCCTCTGGTGGCCGGAAGCTGCAATAGCGGGAGTATACTGTTGTACCATATAAGTGCCGTCGTTTGTGTGTGTGTGTGCCATACTGACAGGTGCCGTCGGATAATCAGTGTACCGTACGGTACACTTTCTTTGGGGGTGTCAGCTTTTCTGCCTGTGAATTTGTCTTATTTGAGAAATATAAGGCACCCCCCGAAAATAAGACGTAGCACAACTTTTGGAGCAAAAATTAATATAAGACAGTGTCTTATTTTCGGGGAAACACGGTAGCATTAGAAGATTTGCCAAGGTGATAGGAATCCGTAGCTTTCATCCTGTCTACAAAAATCACACTGATTTTTCTTAGCAGATTCAAGAAAAGGGAGGAAGGAGAGGAACCCTTGGGCAGAGTATGTTCAAGCCGACAAACAAAGCAACAGATATCTGCAAACTCCAGCAAAACCTCAGAACTGTCAGTTGGGCATGTTTATGTAACATGCAGAGATATGATGAAAAACGTCAGTGTGCCTAATCAGCTATCTTATGGAGCACAAATACAGCTGAAGGAAAGGACAGGAATAAACTATCCTATTTCACTAAGGATTAGCTATGTGAAGCCAAAAGTCATAGAAAAAGTGTTAAAAGACTGCACTGGCTGCTGATTTGGTTTCCGGACACAATTCAAAGTGTTGGTTATGACCCATAAAGTCCTACATGGCATTGGGCCAGACTACTTATGGGATCGCTCCTTGCTGCAGGACTCCCAGCGACCTACATAGGTCAGGTCCCACAGAGTTGGCCTTCTCCAGGTCCCGTCAACTAGACAATGTTGCTTGGCGGGGCCTAGGGGAAGAGCCTTCTCTGTGGGGGCCCCAGCCCTCTGGAATCAGCTCCCCTTGGAGATTCATACTGCCCCCACCCTCCTCGCCTTTCGTAAGAGTCAAAGACTCATTTATGCTGCCAGGTTTGGGGCTACAAGAGTCTAGCCCCCTGGCTGACGAATGTTTGTGTGTATGTTGTCTGAGTGGGAATGCTTGTTTTTTAATGTAATTGAGGATTTTAGTTTTTTATCTCTCTCTCTCTCTCTCTCTATCTTTATCTCTCTCTATCTCTCTATCTACTATCTCTATCTATCTATCTATCTATCTATCTATCTATCTATCTATCTATCTATCTATCTATCTATCTATCTATCTGATTTGTATGCCGCCCCTCTCCGTAGACTCGGGGCGGCTAACAACAATAATAAAAACAGCATGTAAGAAATCTAATATTTAAAACCACTAAAAAACCCTTATTAAAAACCAAACATAGACACAAACATACCATGCATAAATTGAATAGGCCTAGGGGGAAGGAATATCTCAGTTCCCCCATGCCTGACGGCAGAGGTGGATTTTAAGGAGCTTACGAAAGGCGAGGAGGGTGGGGGCAATTCTGATCTCTGGGGGGAGCTGGCTCCAGAGGGCCGGGGCCACCACAGAGAAGGCTCTTCCCCTGGGTCACGCCAGACGACATTGTTTCCTTGACGAGACCCGGAGAGGGCCAACTCTGTGGGACCTAACTGGTCACTGGGATTCGTGCGGAAGAAGGCGGTCCCGGAGATATTCTGGTCCGATGCCATGAAGGGCTTTATAGGTCATAACCAACACTTTGAATTGGTCCCATGGAGGCTTCTCCCCGCCTTTGCCAGCCCTGTTTCCTCCCAGGAGATTCCTAGAGAGGCCCCATGGAGGCTTCTCCCCGCCTTTTGTGGCCCTGTTCCAGGAGATTCCTAGTGAAGCCCCACAGAGGCTTTTCCACGCCTTTTCCAGCCCTGTTTCCTCCCAGGAGATTCTTAGAGAGGCCCCATGGAGGCTTCTCCCCGCCTTTTCCAGTTAGTTTCGGAGGCTCGGGTTTGTAAGTGGAAAATGGTTCTTGAGAAGAGGCAAAAAAATCTTGAACACCCAGTTCTTATCTAGAAACGTTCATAAGTAGAGGCATTCTTAGGTAGAGGTACCACTGTATTTTTCTGAGTATAAGACAGACCTTAGTTTTGGGGGAAGAAAATGGAAGGGGAGAAATCTATCTATCAGGTATTCATCTGGCTAGAGTCATTAGCCTGTTCAACTTCAGTACATCATTTTATCATTTCACATTGATGCCATACAACTCTGTTTTCTTTATGCCATTACCACTGCAGAATCAATGCTCAACCTTAGCTCAATCACAGAATGGACTGCCACTCTAATCCTCTCATTGCTGGGGTGTTGTTGGTGTTTTGTGTTTGGTGATAAACATTCAATGCTAGCAATTCATCAGGCCGTCAAGGAACTAATCTTGCTCTAACACCAGACAGAGAACATTCAGTTATTTCGTCCGGTGCTGCCTCTTCTATTTCACAGGCTTAGGGTTATGGATAATATTATTCCAATGGGTTTATTGAGACACCTGACGTGGTTTTAAACTGATCTGTTAATGTTCTATGAGTCTCAGCATGGTTGAAATATTGGATGGAAAATGTTTGAAATGCAAGACTGAATGCAAAAGTTAAAGTGGAATTTGTCTGGTAAGGCTCTGAGAAGCTGTCTAGTAAAGTTCTAGTCCTTGTAATCGGTTGCGAGTATAAAAACAAATAACTGCGGTGCAGCATCAGATTGGGTTTTTGTTCTTCAATTGTGAGAAAAAGGAACATGAAGAAGAACATTTAGGGAACATTATTTTATGTTAATTTAGAGCAGACATGTCCAATTTCAGCACCTTTAAGACCTGTGGACTTCATCTCCCAGAATTCCCTATCCAGCCATGGGAGTTGAAGTCCACAACTCTTAAAGTTGCCAGGTTGTATACCCCTGATATAAGGTATACAGTGATACCTCATCTTATAAATGCCTCGTCATGCAAACTTTTTGAGATACAAACCCGGGGTTTAAGATTTTTTTGCCTCTTCTTACAAACTATTTTCACCTTACAAACCCACTGCCGCCGCTGGGATACCCCGCCTCCGGACTTCCATAGCCAGCCAAGCACCCGTTTTTGCGCTGCTGGGATTCCCCTGAGGCTCCCCTCCATGGGAAACCCCACCTCCGGACTTCTGTGTTTTTCTGATGCTGCAGCATCGCAAAAACACAGAGGTCCGGAGGTGAGGTTTCGAGGACTTCGGTGTTTTTGCGATGCTGCGATTTCACTGATGCTCCCTTCGCTGGGAAACCCCACCTCCGGGCTTCCATTGCCAGCGAAGCGCTCGTTTTTGCGATGCTGGGATTTCCCTGCTGGGATTCCCCTGCAGCATCGCAAAAAAAAAAAAAGAAGTCTGGAGGTGGGGTTTCCTATGGAGGGGAACCTCAGGGGAATCCCAGCAGCGCAAAAACAGGCGCTTCGGCTGGCAAAAGGGGTGAATTTTGGGCTTGCACGCATTAATCGCTTTTCCATTGATTCCTTTGGGAAACATTGTTTTGTCTTACAAACTTTTCACCTTAAGAACCTTGTGCAGGAACCAATTAAGTTTGTAAGACAAGGTATCACTGTATATTAAAGTGAATACTGTTAATTTAAGAAATGATCTGTGCAAATATGAATGTTGGTGGCTGAATGCCAATAGGAGCTAATTCATGAGAATGGAATCCTTAGTGAAAGAATCAACATTGTCTCAACATAAGGAAATGCAATGTTTGTTCTTTTTCAATTTATATGATGACTGTGTCTTTGATTATATTAGAGGTGTGTTGGTTGAGGATGTGGATATATGTTTATTTCTGTATGCTGATGATACTATACTTGATGGCTAATAAGCCAAATGTTAGGCAAAACTATCACCTGCCTTCTCTGATGCAATCTGTACAGAACTGTACCAAAAAGTAAGGTAATGTTAGACTGGGAAAAGGTGGTGATTGCAGTTTATACATAAATGGCAAAATACTACAAATAAACAAATTTGTATTACTTGGTAGAATGTTTACTAAAGATGGGAAAACAAATGAAGATAGGGAAATGTTGGTAGAAAGGCAATGGATAGTAGGTGATCTTTGTAAAGAAGGAATGCTTGCTGAAATAAGTGAAATTTGTTGTAAACACAGAAACATAGAAGATTGACGGCAGAAAAAGACCTTGTGGTCCATCTAGTCTGCCCTTATACTATATATAGGCAACGGCATGTTCTGCTGACTTTGTGTCGCAGAAATGAGAGTTGAGAGTTATTTTAAGGTTAGCATAAAGGTAAGTCAAATGCAATAGGAATGGGATACATTGAAAGTGTTTGCAAGAATACAAAAAGAGTTATGATGGATGATGACTGTAGACCAGTGTTTCCCAACCTTGGCAACTTGAAGATATTTGGACTTCAACTCCCAGAATTCCCCAGCTTGCTGGCCATGTGACTAAGTGGGAGTGGCTTGAAAATCATGTGATCCAGGGTGGCTTAAAGGTCATGTGACAGGGTAGGAGTGGTTTACCAACCAAGATAAGTTTTCAAATAGGTGCTTGGACTCTTTTTCAGTAGATTAAGTCACATTATTTGAAAAGCCACAAAAAGAAAAAAAAGATATTTGTTGAAGAGCACATTGTTTTATACTCAGTATGATAACAGATTAGGCAAGTAACTCAATTTTCTTTAACTGCTATAAAAGTTCAGGTCTAGATAATGATTAAAATGATTAAAGCATTTATGGGTAAAAACATACTATTTAATTATTTCCTATTTTAAAAGTAATTAAGGATCATACTAAGGCAGTGTTTCCCAACCTTGGCAACTTGAAGATATTTGGACTTCACTGGCTGGGGAATTCTGGGAGTTGAAGTCCAGATACCGCCAAGTTCCCAAGGTTGGGAAACACTGCTGTAGATAATATAAACTGGTGGTGTAATTTGTCACACAGAGATAATGAAACAGCAACATAACCAAACGAAGAATGAGCAATCAAGTTGAAAGGAAGGAGACAGCAGAGGTTGGATGTGGGTTACAAAATCCACAAATATGTAAAGTTTTTTTTTAAGCCAATGTATAAAACAAAATATTTGGGAGGATAGAAAGTTGTGGAAAGACATATAAATGGTTTAGTGGTGAAGTAGATTTAAGTACCTTATGTCTTTACTTTTTTGGCTTATTATATTCCTTTTCTGCATTTTGCACATCACTGCTACAGAAAATAACAATAGGAGTTAATGTATATGTGCATGGAAATAACCCTTAAAATATCAGCCAAGTTCATCTAGTCTGCCCTTATACTATTTCCTGTATTTTATCTTAGGATTGATATATGTTTATCCCAGCCATATTTAAATTCATTTACTGTGGATTTACCAACCATGTCTGCTGGGAGTTTGTTCCAAGCATCTACTACTCTTTCAATAAAATAATATTTTCTCACGTTGCTTCTGATCTTTACTCCAACAAACGTCAGGTTGTGCCCCCTTGTTCTTGTGTTCACTTTCCTATTAAAAACACTTCCTTCCTGAACCTTATTTAACCCTTTGACATATTGAAATGTTTCGATCATGTCCCCCCTTTTCCTTCTGTCCTCCAGACTATACAGATTGAGTTCATTAAGTCTTTCCTGATACGTTTTATGCTTAAGACCTTCCACCATTTTTGCAGCCTGTCTAGGGACCTGTTCAATTTTGTTAACATCTTTTTGTAGGTGAGGTCTCCAGAACTCAACACAGTACAGTGTTCCCTCCATTTTCGCGGGGGATGCGTTCCAAGACCGCCCGCGAAAGTTGAATTTCCACAAAGAAGAGATGCGGAAGTAAATACACTCTTTTTGGCTATGAACAGTATCACAAGCCTTCCCCTAACACTTTAAACCCCTAAATTGCAATTTCCCATTCCCTTAGCAACCATTTAGATTATTACTCACCATGTTTCTTTATTAAAGTTTATTAAAAAAAATATTTATTAAAAGTGGATGAAAGTTTGGTGATGACATATGACGTCATCGGGCAGGAAAACCCGTGGTATAGGGGGGGGGAATCGCAAAGTATTTTTTAATTAATATTTTTGAAAAACCGTGGTATAGACTTTTCGCGAAGTTTGAACCTGCGAAAATCGAGGGAACACTGTATTCCAAATGTGGTCTCACCAGCGCTCTTTACAGCGGGATCACAATCTCCCTCTTCCTGCTTGTTATACCTCTAGCTATGCAGCCAAGCATTCTACTTGCTAAACCTAAATATTTTCCCCAGTTGCATCTTGCTATCTGCAGTGACCAGGACATGAAAGTGGTTGATTTTTAAAGCCACTAATACAGACAGCCTAATGCATCAGATATTCTGAATCAAGACTACATACTGGTAGATACTATAAAAAAAAGCCACTGGCCTCCTGTGCTGCCCAGGTGAAATCCGGAATGTTACATTTGTCTTTACTGCTAATAAGAGCAATATGAAACAGCCAGATGGCAGCTAGGAACAAACTGGTCCATTAGCAGCACAGGACAGAATGGATGTTTGCCTGCCAGATAATTTTAGTTCTTCAATCCTGATACAGCTTAATCTCTGCAGCATCTGTTTCAGCAGTGTAGGACACACATCACTGTTGTCTATGATCACAGCTCTTTAGCATTTGCTGCCAAAGGGTAGATGAACTGAATCCATTCATATTATTATCATCAAGCACTCCTGGTGAAACTCCTGTAGCATCTCAGCATTTAACAAGCCAGACCTGATATTCTTGAGAGCCTGAGATTATTCTGGGAACACAAAATTCATATTTTTAGCGAAGAGGTAACTTGCGATCAGACTATACAGGACAAAATTATGTTTACAAAATTTGTGTATGTAGGGCAACTATTCGGAATTTGATTTCTATACTGCAAGATATTTTTGTTCTTCCCAGAGTCCAGGTTTGTCTTTAAAAGGAATCTATCATTTAGGAAAGACTTAATTTTAATCATAGAACCATGGTGGGATGCAGCAACAGTGGTAAATGTGAAAAAAGTCATAAATAACTTTTTAGTGCCATTTAGTGCCAGAAGAGAAGAATTTAGGGGTAGTGATTTCTGACAGCCTCAAAATGGGTGAGCAGTGTGGTCGGGCGGTAGGAAAAGCAAGTAGGATGCTTGGCTGCATAGCTAGAGGTATAACAAGCAGGAAGAGGGAGATTATGATCCCCTTATATAGAGCGCTGGTGAGACCACATTTGGAATACTGTGTTCAGTTCTGGAGACCTCACCTACAAAAAGATATTGACAAAATTGAACGGGTCCAAAGACGGGCTACAAGAATGGTGGAAGGTCTTAAGCATAAAAAGTACCAGGAAAGACTTCATGAACTCAATCTGTATAGTCTGGAGGACAGAAGGAAAAGGGGGGACATGATCGAAACATTTAAATATGTTAAAGGGTTAAATAAGTTTCAGGAGGGAAGTGTTTTTAATAGGAAAGTGAACACAAGAACAAGGGGACACAATCTGAAGTTAGTTGGGGGAATGATCAAAAGCAACGTGAGAAAATATTATTTTACTGAAAGAGTAGTAGATCCTTGGAACAAACTTCCAGCAGACGTGGTTGGTAAATCCACAGTAACTGAATTTAAACATGCCTGGGATAAACATAGATCCATTGTAAGATAAAATACAGGAAATAGTATAAGGGCAGACTAGATGGACCATGTGGTCTTTTTCTGCCGTCAATCTTCTATGTTTCTAAGAGCAATTTAAGCAAATGTCTTTTATAATCGTGGTTAAATATTGAACATTACTTTAGCCAAGATGGGGCAATGGAATAATGAAGACATCTCGGAAATCCAGCCCGGAGAATACTCCTGATGAAGAATACAAGGTTTCCTCTAACTTGGCTTCATGTTATAAAATAGAGATTTTGATTAAAAGGCAAGCAATGGGGATACAATCAGCTAATGAAAAAGCAAGCAAAAAGATAAAAAGAGAATTACCAGCAAGAACAGAATTTCAATCTTTTTAAAAGCAGCTTTTAGAGATACAGTTTCCTTGAATAACCGAGTTAGGAGCAAAAGAAGTTATTTGATCAACATGATGGTAGTTAACCCAACAAGATCTGCATATTACTTTCTTCACCCAATTTTCACTTAGAGGAAGCTCAAATATCTGTATCTAAATCAGAGGTCTTCTTTAATTCTGGGACTTGAAGTCCACAAGTCTTAAAGTTGTTGATCTAAACCAGTGTTTCCCAACCAGTGTGCCGCGAGACATGGTCAGGTGTGCCACGAAGAAGGAAACTCAGCTTCTGGTCTCGCAACTTTTTGCTGAGAGTGCAAAGAGCAAAAAGTTGTGAGACCGGAAGCTGAGCTTCCTTCTTTGCACCTTCCAAGTTTTCCGGCAGCTGCAGTGCCCCACCCGGCTGGAGCTTCCCTGGCAGCGGCAGCAAGTGAGCTTTGGGGCCTGGTGGGAGGGCGGCGGCAGCAGTGGCACCGGGCAGTAGCCGTGGGGCGGCAGCAGGGTGGTTGGCTGCGAGCCAGAACTCCAGGACAGAGGCACCGACGGCGGCGGCTGGACATGTTGCTGTACGCCGGACATGCTGGCATTGCGCGGCTGGCACTTGCCTGCTGGCTGGGTCGGGACGGAGGCTCCAGCCCCACGCCCATGCCCAGTGCAACGCCAGCGTGTACGGCATCTAGCAACACATCCGGAGCTCAATGTTCCCCAGGATTTTGTAAATGTGAATAATGTGCCGCGGCTCAAAAAAGGTTGGGAAACACTGATCTAAACCAACACAATCTTCCTTCATGGAATGTGAGTATACACATACCTTTTGTAAGCACAGAGAAACTATTAAAATTGTAACAGGTAATGAATCTATGAAAATACTCCCTTTAAATTTCTTCCACAGTGCTATAAATATTTCAGGAGCAACCATGATCTTTATTTAATAAAATTTCCAAGTCAAGTTTGGTTTAATATCCAACATCTAGAGGAAAGCCTTTTCAACTTTAGGCATTTCAAAGACGAATGTCTACTTATTTGTGCTCTACTTTTATTATTTTTACAAGTAGCTCAAGGCAGCAAATATGTCCAATGCATCTTCCTCTTGCTATTACCTATCAGGTTAAAAGCAAATGGCACACCTGTGATGCATAGGTTCATGATAAGCACATAATGTAATCTAAATTGATTGGAAATGATAAAATTATTTTCAAGGCCAAATCTACAATCTAAACCACAAATTAAACCCAGAAAGGATTGAAAAGGGATTCTAAGGAAAGCTGAAAAAGGTCAGAAGGAGTATGGCATAAGGAAGCTCTTATTCATATGAATATATACAGGTTTTTAAAAAACCTACAGAATTAATTATAAGATTTAAATGATAGTCAAAACTAAAAACACCGTGTGGAAAATATAAACTGCCAAAATTCTTAGACAAAAACAAATATCATAATGTACTTCAGTATCTGGTTTGTTTGTTTGTTTATTTAATTTATTTATTTATTTAATTAATTTTATTATATTATTTTATTTATTTTATTTATTTTATTTATTTTATTATATTATATTATATTATAATATTAATTAATTAATTAATTAATTAATTAATTTATTTACTTACTTACTCACTCACTCACTCACTCATCTATTAAATTTGTATGCCGCCCCTCTCTGTAGACTCAGGGCGGCTCACAGCATACAATAAAACAATTCATGACAAATCTAATAGATTAAAAAAACATTTAAAAACCCCATTATTAAACCAGACATACACACAGACATACCATACATAAATTGTATAGGCCCGGGGGGGGGATGCCTCAGTTCCCCCATGCCTGAGGGCAGAGGTGAGTTTTAAGGAGTTTACGGAAGGCAAGGAGGGTGGGGGCAGTTCTAATCTCCGGGGGGAGCTGGTTCCAGAGAGCCGGGGCCGCCACAGAGAAGGCTCTTCCCCTGGGACCCGCCAGACGACATTGTTTAGTCGACGGGACCCGGAGAAGGCCAACTCTGTGGGACCTAATCAGTCGCTGGGATTCGTGCGGCAGAAGGCGGTCCCGGAGATATTCTGGTCCGATGCCGTGAAGGGCTTTATAGGTCATAACCAACACTTTGAATTGTGACCAGAAACCACGTCTGCTGGAAGTTTGTTCCAAGGATCTACTACTCTTTCAGTAAAATAATATTTTCTCATGTTGCTTTTGATCTTTCCCCCAACTAACTTCAGATTGTGTCCCCTTGTTCTTATGTTCACTTTCCTATTAAAAACACTTCCCTCCTGAACCTTATTTAACCCTTTAACATATTTAAATGTTTCGATCATGTCCCCCCCTTTTCCTTCTGTCCTCCAGACTATACAGATTGAGTTCATTAAGTCTTTCCTGATACATTTTATGCTTAAGACCTTCCACCATTCTTGTAGCCCGTCTTTGGACCCGTTCAATTTTGTCAATATCTTTTTGTAGGTGAGGTCTCCAGAACTGAACACAGTATTCCAAATGTGGTCTCACCAGCACTCTATATAGCGGGATCACAATCTCCCTCTTCCTGCTTGTTATACCTCTAGCTATGCAGCCAAGCATCCTACTTGCTTTTCCTACTGTTTTCCTAGCGTTGGGAATAAAAAAAAACCCAGTTTTTTATTCCCAACCAGGGGATAAAAAGCAAGCAAACTAATGTACCGAAGCTGGCCAGACTAAGGACTAGCCAGATGAAATACCTGGTAGGAAGATTATTTTTTTGTTGTTTTCTTCCCCAAAACTAAGGTGTGTCTTATACTCTGAAAAATACGGTAATTGCTGTTTCCAGCAGCAGGCTCTACTTTGTGTTTATATGTGGCACATTTGTCATAAGCAAGTTCAAAATCAGACTGTAGAAAAAAACGGTCTGAAAAGTGTTACAATCAAATTGGACACTCGTGCACCTTCCCCGAGAAGATTGAATCACTCTAATCAGCCAGTGATTAAAGCCCAGGAGATAAAGCAACTAAGGGAGAAGGCGGTCACAGAGATTAACAGGTTTATCTCAGGGCATTAGTCTCTTACTGGCTAATGGATACAGAATGATGGCAGCAACCAGGCTAAAAATAAGACCTAAGACATTACCAGTGACTCACTGTGTGGGTGGTGACACTATCAGGGATCAAACACAAACATGTTCCCTACCAGAAGCTATGTGCAAGACACACAGGAAAACATCTCTGTAGGGTGGGAAGGAAAATCAAAACAGATCATTTCACACTTGTGCGACTTAGCTCTGTAGCTTTCTGCAATCGCAGTTACCGTGCTAAGGAATTCACAGTGCAACTTTACTATGATTCTATCTATCTATCTATCTATCTATCTATCTATCTATCTATCTATCTATCTATCTATCTATCTATCTACCACTCTATCACTCACTCTATCTATCTATCTATCTATCTATCTACCACTCTATCACTCACTCTATCACTCTATCACTCTATCTATATATCTATCTATCTATCTACCATTCTATCACTCTAACTATCCTATCTATCTATCTATCTATCTATCTATCTATCTACCTACCTACCTATCACTCTATCACTCTATCTATCCTATCTATCCTATTATCTATCTATCTATCTATCACTATCACTCTATCTATCCTATCTATCTATCTATCTATCCATCCATCCATCCATCTATCTATCTCTCTATCAATCTATCTATCTATCTATCTATCACTCTATCTATCCTATCTATCTATCACTCTATCTATCCTATCTATCCTATATCTATCTATCTATCTACCATTCTATCACTCTATCTATCCTATCTATCTATCTATCTATCTACCTACCTATCACTCTATCACTCTATCTATCCTATCTATCCTATTATCTATCTATCTATCTATCTATCTATCTATCTATCTATCTATCACTATCACTCTATTTATCCTATCTATCTATCTATCTATCTATCTATCTTTCTATCTATCCATCCATCCATCCATCCATCCATCTATCTATCTATCTCTCTATCAATCTATCCTATCTATCTATCTATCTATCTATCTATCTATCACTCTATCTATCCTATCTATCTATCACTCTATCTATCCTATCTATCCTATATCTATCTATCTATCTATCTATCTATCTATCTATCTATCTATCTATCTATCTATCTATCTATCTATCTATCTATCTATCTATCTATCTATCTATCTATCTATTGGATTTGTATGCCGCCCCTCTCCGTAGACTCCGGGCGGCTAACAACAATAATAAAAACAGCATGTAAATCCAATACAGTACTACAACAACTAAAAAACCCTTATTTTAAAACCAATCATACCTACAAACAAACATACCATGCATAAATTGTAAAGGCCTAGGGGGAAAGAGTATCTCAATTCCCCCATGCCTGATGGCAGAGGTGGGTTTTAAGGAGCTTACAAAAGGTGAGGAAAGTGGGGGCAATTCTAATCTCCGGGGGGAGTTGGTTCCAGAGGGCCGGGGCCACCACAGAGAAGGCTCTTCCCCTGGGCCCCGCCAAACGACATAGTTTAGTTGACGGGACCCGGAGTAGGCCCACTCTGTTGGACCTAACTGGTCACTGGGATTTGTGCGGCAGAAGGCAGTCCCTGAGATAATCTGGTCCGGTACCATGAAGGGCTTTATAGGTCATAACCAACACTTTGAATTGTGACCGGAAACTGATCGGCAACTAATGCAGACTGCGGAGTGTTGGTGTTATATGGGCATTTTTGGGAAAGCCCATGATTGCTCTCGCAGCTGCATTCTGCACGATCTGAAGTTTCCGAACACTTTTCAAAGGTAGCCCCATGTAGAGAGCGTTACAGTAGTCGAGCCTCGAGGTGATGAGGGCATGAGTGACTGTGAGCAGTGACTCCCGGTCCAAATAGGGCCGCAACTGGTGCACCAGGCAAACCTGAGCAAATGCCCCCCTCGCCACAGCCAAAATATGTTTCTCTAATGCAGTGTTTTTCAACCAGTGTGCCGCGGCACACTAGTGTGCCGTGAGACATGGTCAGGTGTGCCGCGAATAGGCGTTGATTGCTTTCCTGAACGCCTCTTCTCGTACGGTGAGCGGGTACAGCAGTCACATGGGTTGCTCATGTCCAATCCGGTGGAACTGAGCCTAGTGTTAAAAAAGCTTGCCGGATCCGCCCCTTCCCCAGAATTCGCGAATCCATAGACTAGGCTCAGCTGTGAAGCTCTGTAGTGTTCAACTCTCATTGTTAGAGGAAGAAGGTTATAGGAAAGTAAAGAAGACACATACAAGGGCGGGAAGTGACTGCTGTACCCGCTCACCGTACGAGAAGAGGCGTTCAGGTAAGCAATCAACGCCTATTCTCCGTACTGAAGGAGCGGGTCCAGCAGTCACATGGGACATACCCAATAGATGGTCCCTAGGGTGGGATTAGATTGCTATCGTGTGAGATAACGGATTGGAGTACCCTTCTGCCGAAGGCAGCGTCCGCTGAAGCGTAAGAATCAATCTTGTAGTGCCTGATGAAGGAATTTGGCGAGGCCCAAGTGGCTGCTTTGCAGACCTCCTCCAACGGGGCTTGAGTCGCCCAAGCGGCCGAGGTGGCTGCGCTCCTGGTGGAATGCGCTGTGATGTTCCTTGGAACTGAGAGGGAGGCCGACTCATAGGCCTTAGATATAGTCCCTCTGATCCAACGGCCTATTACTGTTGAAGACACTTTGGTACCCATGACTCTGGGGTGATAGGCTATAAAAAGTGCTTCTGACCTCCGAAAGGGTCCTGTGCGTTGGATATAGATTCTCAGCGCTCTAATGAGATCCAGGGTGTGCCATCTAATTGCCAAGGGATGGTCTCGTTGGAGGCAGAAGGATGGTAGGACAATATCCTGAGTTCTATGGAACATGGAACTGACCTTGGGTAAGAAGGTGGGGTCCAGTCGCAAGACTACCTTGTCCTGATGAAATTGACAAAGGTCCTGCCTGATTGAGAGGGCAGCCAACTCCGAAATGCGTCGTGCAGAGGTAATAGCCACCAGGAATGCTACCTTAAAGGATAGGTACCTGAGGGACGCCGATTTTAGGGGTTCGTATGGTGCCTGCGTGAGGGAATGGAGAACCCGTGGCAAATCCCAGGATGGATACCTGTGGACCTTGGAAGGTCTGAGGTTGGCTATGCCCTTGAGGAATTCCTGAACTTCAGGGAAGGATCGGAGAGGCTGTCTGCGGGGACCCCCTAGGACAGATGAAATGGCTGCCAGATGACGCCGGAGGGTGCTGGTGGAAAGTCCTTTATGGAAGCCTTGCATAAGGAAGGAAATGATTCTGTGTATGGGGATGCACAGAGGAGAGAGACCTTCCTGTAGACACCACTGGTGAAATTTGGACCACGTGTGGTCGTAGATTCGATTGGTCGAACCCCTTCTGGCCTTTAAAATGACCTCCACTGAATCGGGGTCATGACCACGCAGTTCTAAGTCTCTCCTGATAACAGCCAGGCGGTGAGGTGGAACCACTCCGGGTCTGGATGGAATGAGGCCCCCTGCCGCAGCATATCCCCCGAAACGGGGAGTCGCCAAGGGTCCTGGACGGACAGCTGTTGGAGATCCGCGAACCAGGGCCGGCGGGGCCAATGAGGGGCGATTAAGATTACTCGGGCCCTCTCGGTGAGGACCTTGTGAATCACGTCCGGGAGAATTGGAATTGGAGGAAATGCGTAGAGTAGGCCTGGAGGCCATGGACTCCGGAGGGCATTGATTGCTTCCGCTCCCGGGGATGGAAATCTGGAAAAGAAGCGAGGGAGTTGGGCGTTCGCATTGGTCGCGAAGAGATCCAGGATTGGTAGGCCGAATCTGAGGCTGATTTGATGGAACAGGTCTTGATGGAGGTTCCACTCTCCTGGGTCTATCGTTGCTCGAGATAGCCAATCCGCCTGGACGTTGAGGCTCCCCGAGATGTGGTCGGCTAGGAGCGACCGAAGATGTTTTTCCGCCCAAAGGCCTAACTTGAGGGCCTCCCTCATGAGGGCCTTGGATCTCGTGCCCCCCTGTCTGCAGATATGGCTTTTTGTGGCAATGTTGTCGGTGAGAATGAGAACGTGCCGGTTGGGGATGCGAGGAGAGAAATGCTTCAGAGCCAGGGAAACGGCTCTTAACTCTAGCCAATTGATTGGCCTGGAAGCTTCCTCCGGGGACCACGTGCCCTGGGCTATCATCCCCTGGGCGTGGGCGCCCTATCCCGATAGACTGGCATCTATGGTGATGACAAATTGATCCGGGCACCTGAACGGGGATCCTTTGTCCATGGCCGGAGACTTCCACCACTTGAAGGATCTGCGAACACTTGGTGGGATGACAATGCGACGATTTGAGTTGCTGTGCCCCGATCTCTGAAAGGGTAATAGGAGCCACTGGAGTTCCCTAGCATGAAGGCGAGCCCAGGGAATGATGCCTATGCATGACACCATCTTCCCCAAAAGGGATGACAGAGTTACTATGGATACTGAAGAATTAGATAAAATGTTAGAAATTAACTCCCCTATACTGAGTTTTCTCTCGGGGGAGAGAAAAACCTGGGAGGATTCTGAATTAATAATGGATCCCAGGTGTAAGATAGATGTGGAAGGTTGAAGGTGACTTTTATCAAAGTTGATGGAAAATCCATGGTCCTGAAGGACTGACATGGTGACAGAAAGGTCTGTTTTCACTTTCTCTAGGGAGTTCCCATGAATCAAAATATCATCAAGATAACATAAAATGTGGATGGGAGACGCCCGGATATAGGCCGCCAGGGACCCCAAGAGCTTTGTAAAGACCCGAGGGGCCGAGGAAAGGCCAAATGGCATCGCCCTATACTGGAAATGCCTGCCTTGAAAGGAAAAACGTAAAAATTTTCTGTGGCATTTGGCTATAGGAATGTGGAGGTAGGCCTCAGTGAGGTCTAAGGAGACCATGAAATCTCCCGTGTGGATGGCGGCCAAAATAGAAGATAAGGAGTGCATCTTAAACTTCCTATATTTGATGAATAGGTTTAGCTTCTTTAAATCCAAAATAGCTCTCCAACCTCCGGAGGACTTTGGAACCATAAATAGGATGGAGTAAAAGCCTAGGCCCTTCTGACCGGAAGGAACCGGTTGAATGGCTCTGATGGACAATAAATGAGAAATGGCCTCCTCCATACGGTTACAATCTGAGGAGGACCTGGGAGAAGGGCAGGAAATAAAACGTTTCGGGGGAGGAGAAATAAATTCTAAAAGAAGGCCTGTTTGAACAGTGTCAATGACCCAGGGGTCCTTGGAGGTGAGACGCCAATTAGAGGCGAAATGGGCTAGGCGACCCCCTATGGGAATTGAGGAAAGATTACCATCTAGGTTTTTTTGAAGCCCTGTTAGAGGACGCTCCCCTTTGGAAGCGAAAACCTCTGCCCCTGGAGTTCCTACCTTGGGAACGAAAGCGGGGGGAATACTGACCTGGAGATCTCTGATAGGAAGCCGCTTGATCTTGCTGGCGCCCTGGGCGACGAAAGGACTGCGTTTTGGTAGCCTTTTTTGTGGTTGGACCCAAAACTTTCTTCTTGTCCGTGGTTTCCGTGAGGAGTGGATCCAGAAGATCACCGAAAAGAAGGTCGCGCTTTAAGGGTCCCTGGGATAACTGCCACTTCTGGCGTACTCCCGCTTGCCAAGGGCGAATCCATAGGAGTCTTCTTGCCGTTGTAGAAGCTGCAATAGACTTAGCAGAAAATCTAGTAGATTGCAAGGTGGCATCAGCCACGTACTGGGCAGCTGCAAAGACCTTGTTGAAGTCTTGTTGACCTCTCAAGTCATCGGGAGGAATATGCTGTTGAAGTTGACGAAGCCACAGAAGCATGGCCCTGGAGAAAAAGGAAGCTGCTGCAGAACTTTTAATGGCCCAGGAATCTGCGGTGAATCCTCTTTTGAGCATTTGTTCAATCCGCTTGTCCTCTGGGCGAAGGACTTCCTCCGCTTCGCCTGGCACAGCCGCTGCCGAGTGAAGGATCTTGACAGGTTCATCCGGTTTGGGAAAAGATAGAAGCTCTTCATAGGAAGAGGAAAGTTTGTACAACTTTCTGTCCTTGGTGGAGGGATTAAGGCCAGAGGCTGGGAAATCCCACTGTTTGAGTAAAGCATCTTTAAACAATTTAGGCATAGGAATTACCTCGTTATCCTCCTGTTCCTCTGTGAAGTAAGGTAAATTCTCCTCCGGGGGATCAGTGGAAGTGGAGGCTTGTTTCTCCTGGGCCGCTAATCCCGTAGAAATTCTAGCTTTGAGGAGGAGAGATTTGAATAATTGAGAAGGAAAAATAGTAATTGGAGAAGGAACCTTTATTTGGGATTCCTCATCATCTGAGAGGCCTTGAAAGGGATCCTCATCATCCTCCATATCCTCATATTCGTCCTGAGAGGAATCTGAATCATCCTGAATAGGAGCTCTAACCGCTGGGGAAGAACCCAAGGGGCGGGAGGGACGAGGAGGAGGAGGAGGCAAGGGAAGCTCATTGATGGTGGAGAGTTTAGCATCAATGGCCTTGGACAACACAGCAAAAATAGATTGGAACTCAGGAGGTAAACTAGAAATATCAGCAGGAATGGCAGAAGAATCCCTAAAGGCCTGGGAGGATCCTGGCTGGGGGGAATCTTCAATAATATCTGGTTCCTCTGGACCTATGCCCCATAGGTTAGGTTGGGGTCTGTCTAGGTTAGGCTCATCCAGAGATAACACAGGGACCCCAGAAGGAGGTAGACTAGAAGCCTCTGGGGGGTCTTGACTACTGAGTACTTGGGCCTGTACTTTCAAACGTTTTGCTGATTTGTCATGGATTCTTTGTAGGGCTAGGTCCCTTCTCTTCTCGGCCCTGGTGACCTTGGTCGAGGGGCGGGCCCCTGGAGAAGAGGAGGAAGAGGCCTGGGGGATACTAGTAATCTCATCGCCTGTAGGCCTGGCCTCTCTGGGACCTTTAGTTGTGCCTCTCTTGGGAAAAGTAGCCATAGTCTGACAATTAACAGAAGACAAGGCTGAGCCAATAACTGAATAATTAAGGAGAAGAATTTCAAGGACTTCCCAAGAGGAATGGATCCTGCTTCGAGGCCTCGAAGCTGCTGAGACTTGAGGGCAATCTGGGCAAACCCAGAGTTCGTGTCCCCAAATCCAGCGGGGCCAGCCTCCCTAAACTTTATAATTAAGTAAACCAAGGCACTCTGGTTGGAGGCTTAGCCGGTGGAGAATTAAGCCTGGGCGTCCCAAGGCCCGCTCCGGGATCCACGCGGTGGACTGAGGCCTACGCGGCTGGCAGGAGGCCAACACGAGAGGCCTAAATTTAAAAAGGGCGCGAAGGCCTTCGCGCCGAAAAAATCGCTCCGTAATATTTTTTTAAAGGGGAAGCGATCGACTAAGTCCAGGAGACTAGCAAGACGTCTCACTCCGCAGGAGGTATTTCTTAAGCCCTTTAATAATATACAATAATGAATCAATAAATCAATAAATCAATACTTGCACCAAGACCTCCAGGCCAAAGGATTAAAGGAATCCACAAGCGGCAGCGGGGATCGTACACGGCAAAACCGCCGGGGGAAAACGAAACCGTAACTTCTCCAAGGAAAAAAAGCCGAGCCAGAAACGGCTGGCGCTATAGTGCAAGTAAATAATAATGGTAAAACAATTCTTACTACTTTTGAAGGAAAAGATCGAAGGGAAGGTGTTAGAATGTTGAACGAGCTATCACAATACAACCGCAGGATATGCGAACTGAGCGAATTCTGGGGAAGGGGCGGATCCGGCAAGCTTTTTTAACACTAGGCTCAGTTCCACCGGATTGGACATGAGCAACCCATGTGACTGCTGGACCCGCTCCTTCAGTACGGAGAAGCTCAGAGAGAGAAAGAAAGCAAGAGAGAAAGAAAGCACGAGAGAGAAAGAGAGAGAGAGAAAGAGAACAAGAGAGAGAGAAAGCAAGAGAAAGAGAGAGAACAAGAGAAAGAAAGCAAGAGAAAGAGGGAGCGAAGGAGAGAGAGAGAAAGACATAGAGGGAAGTAGGGAGGGAGAGAGAAAGAGCAAAAAAGAGGAAGGAAGAGAAAGAAAGGGATGGAGAGAGAAAGAAGGGAGAGAAAGAGGGAGGGAGAGAGAAATAGAGTGAAAGGGAGGAAGAGAGAGAGATAATTTTATTGTCCAAACTTTTTTTAGCCCCCACCCTCCTCCCGCTCAATGTGCCCTAGGGTTTCGTAAATGTAAAAAATGTGCCGCGGCTCAAAAAAGGTTGAAAATCACTGCTCTAATGTGAGAGAATTTTTATGCAATAAAAGTGCCATGACTTCGAATAAAGAAATCAAACAATGCACAACTTGCACAAAAGGAAGGTTGTACTAAGACAGTGCACATTTTTTGTTATCAAAAATGGTGAGAAAGTCACTTTTTTCAGTGCCATTGTCAAGGGCTACCTGTATCCCCCACAGTCAAAATATATTACATTTCCCTAAACTTTACTCCCTCTTTTTTTTATTCACAGATAATTCCTACTACGCATAATGCTTTTCTTGTCTCAAAGGTGAAGCAAATGTACAATATTGTAATAAAGCAATGCTTTTTTCCCTTCCACATAATATTTGCTGATAAATACTGCTGGTATTCCTTGATATTTGAAAATCTTCCATAGAATATTTGAATTATTTCTGAATAAATGTGCTTAAAATGGAAATGCAATTCAAATGTTGCTTTTACGTTGAAATCCATCAGCTTTCATTCAATAAAATAGAAAAACTGTCGTATTGTATGTTCCTTTAGTTAGACTGAACTCTCTGAGGTCACAGACTGTTGAACCTCCCAGAGACCAATTAGAGCACATAGAGTCAGCCTCCTCCAAGTCCCATCAACTAAGCAATGCAGGTTGGCGGGACCACAGGGGAGGGCCTTCTCTGTTGCTGCCCCAGGCCTATGGAATCAACTCCCCCACGACATCCACATCATCCCACCCTGCTGGCTTTTCGTAAGGACACAAAGACCTGGCGGCCTGATATTAACAACATCCCTGGCCACACACAGGTAGTCCCCGACTTACGACGAGGATCCATTCCCACGGCCCGTCGTAAGCCGAGTTTGGTGTAAGTTGGAATACTGTATTCCAATTTACATGAATATTCCGACTTACACGGCGGCGGTGGCTTCTTCAAGGAACCAACAGCCAGTCCTTCTCAGCGCTGCATTGCTGTAGACCCTGTAAAAAATTTTTCCTGCATTTCTGAAACTTGAAATTTCATGACTTCATCATTTCAGGGGTTCTCTCTATGATAACTTTTTTTTGGGGGGGGGGCGCTTAGTTTTTCCTGGGTAAAAAAAGTTACACTTGTACTGTTTTTGAGTCTGTGTGGCTCGAACTGAAAATTAATTCCACACCAAATTTAGTAAAATTGTGCGTTGTTTGGAGGCAAAATTATCTATAAATTGAAACAAAAATTCACAAAAAGGGGGAGGCGGGTTTTTATGAGCAAAATAAACCAATAAGCATTATTTTTTTATTTCAGTTTTCGTTTCATTGTGTTCAACCTAGTTTCCAAGGGAAAGAAGTTTTCAAATTGACCAAACATAAGCACTTAAAATAAAGAATTTTCGGTTCGAGTCACACAGACTCGAAAACAGTACAAGTGTATAGTGGTTTTGAACAACGCAGCAGGGTTAAAAAAAAACGGGTGGCAAATAGGTTCATTTTTGCAAACAACAGGATACCCAGAGGATTTGGGAGGCTTGCAGAATATTTCTGGGGTCCAGGAGGATAAAAACTTTTTTCCTTACTTTCTTCTTTGAAATTTTGGTGCATCTTATACACTGGTGCATCTTATAGTCTGAAAAAATGTGGGGTGTTTTTCCCCCCCATATATAGTCGAGAAAATAGTTGCAATTCGCTAGGAAATTTAAAGGTAGATAAATTATCACAATGCACCAACTAGAAACACTTGGTTTCTGAACGGCAAATAGTTCGAAAACCAAGTGTATTTAGTGAAATAAAATTAAATTGTATTACACTTAAGTCCTGGTTTGCTAATAAACATGATCTATAGGTCAGCTAGTCTCTCACCACTCCAGTGACGGTGTAGACATATACCAGAAGTCTATTTTCTCTGCAACTGAAGTGGTCTCTTATCCATTATAAAGCTTATGCAGTAATAAATGTGTTAGCCTTAAAAGACATCTAGAATTGTTAAACAAGAGTTTAACAGTTTTATAATTTTTGTGGACTTATGTTTTCACTTAGCAGTTTTATTGCAGATTCTCGTAATTTTGTTAAACAAAATTACAAGAATCTGCAATAAAACTGCTAAGGGAAAACATAAGTCCACAAAAATTATAAAACTATATCAATGACCTTTGCGATTACATCACAAGCAACTGTGTCCTCTTTGCCGACGATGTAAAACTCTTCAACACCACCGCTAACACAACTACTCTCCAAAAAGACCTTGACGCTGTTTCTGAGTGGTCTAACACATGGCAACTCCAAATCTCAACTAGCAAATGCTCTGTCCTGCACATTGGGAAGAAGAATCTGAACTCCAAATACAAACTGAATAATCAAATTATCACAGATAAGCCCCACTCGGTTAAAGACCTTGGTATACTAATAACAAAAGATTTAAGTGCCAAAGCCCACTGCAACAATATAGCCAAGAAGGCTTCAAGAGTTGTAAACCTAATCCTACGTAGCTTCTGCTCCGGCAATCTCACACTACTTACCAGAGGTTACAAAACTTTTGCCAGACCCATCCTCGAATACAGCTCATCTGTTTGGAATCCATATCGCATCTCAGACATTAACACCCTTGAAAATGTCCAAAGATACTTCACCAGAAGAGCCCTTCACTCCTCCACTCGAAATAGAATACCCTACGAGACTAGACTTTCAATCCTGGGCCTAGAGACTTTAGAACTAAGACGCCTTAAACAAGATCTAAGTATTGCCCACAAGATCATATGCTGCAACGTCCTGCCTGTCGGCGACTACTTCAACTTTAACCACAACAACACAAGAGCACACAACAGATTTAAACTTAATATTAACCGCTCCAAACTTGACTGTAAAAAATATGACTTCAGTAACCGAGTTGTCGAAGCGTGGAACTCATTACCGGACTCCATAGTGTCATCCCCAAATCCCCAACACTTTACCCTTAGATTATCTACGGTTGACCTCTCCAGATTCCTAAGAGGTCAGTAAGGGGCGAGTACAAGTGCACTAGAGTGCCTTCCGTCCCCTGTCCTATTGCTCTCCTATATCTCCTATACCTTTCTTCTATTCCTATATCTCTTCTTCTATTCTTTCATTGATATGTTCTGATTTAAATATCTCCTCAATAGATTTTTGACTTGCTGGAGATGCACCTCCAGTGGCCCCTGTTATTTGCTGTTTTTTACCTCCTTTTGTAGCCATTGTGGTTGTATTGGTGGTTGACATTTCTTTCAATATTTTATTTTGCTTTTCTAATATATCATATATTCTATCCCAAACCACCATTCATCAAATCCTCTACACAATATTCTATTATTTTTTCAGCTTATAGCTATTAATATGACTAAACAGTTTCTAAAATTATTTCTAATATAGTTTCTTCTTATATCAATATCAACTAAATATAAACAATAATATTCAATATCCCATAAGTAATATATATAACAATCTATTAGTACTATTAAATCTATTATATTTGTTAACTATTGTTAGATATTATTCAATCTCCAATAACCTATAAATATATCCAAATATCCAAATCTATTTAAACTATCTAAACCATCTAAATTATTTAGGCTATATATTTCAGTTTTAAATACTCAATGTAACTAACTTAACTAACGTGACTAACTTAATCTTTAAGTAAAGGATAGGAAAAGTAAAAAAGTAAGAAAGAAAAAGAACAACAGAGCAAAATATATATAAAGTATATATGGTTTCTACTAGATAGAAGAGAGGAAAGAAAGAAAGGATAGTTGAATATTCAAAAGGAAAAATACCTATATCTTTATAAAATCAATATTCTATTTGTACTATATCTCAGTATATATTATTATTATTATTATTAGATTGAAATAACTTATAACTTTAGCTTTCATTGATATGTTCTATTACTATACCTTCTTTTCTATTCTTTCTTAGATATATTTTACTATGAGTATCTCCTCTATAACCTTCATCATGTATTTTACTATGTGTATATAGATATACAGTGATCCCTCGATTATCGCGAGGGTTCCGTTCCAAGACCCCTCGCGATAATCGATTTTTCACGATGTAGGGTTGCGGAAGTAAAAACACCATCTGCGCATGCGTGCCCTTTTTTTGATGGCCGCGCATGCGCAGATGGTGGAGTTTGCGTGGGCGGCGGGGAAGACCCAGGGAAGGTTCCTTCGGCCGCCCAGCAGCTGATCTGCTCGGTAGCGCAGCAGCAGCAAGCAGACGAAGATCGGGGTTTCCCCTTTGCGTGGGCGGCGGGGAAACCCCGATCTTCGTCTGCTCGCTGCTGCTGCGGCCGCCCAGCAGCTGATCTGTTCGGTAGCGCAGCAGCAGCGAAAAGACGAAGATCGGGGTTTCCCCACCGCCCACGCAAAGGGGAAACCCCGATTCGGCTCCTTGCTGCTGCTGCGCTACCGAGCAGATCAGCTGCTGGGCGGCCGAAGGAACCTTCCCTGGGTCTTCCTCGCTGATGCCCCCGCTCGCCCGCCCGCCGCCCACCAGCAAGAGGGGGAGAGATAGAGAAAGAGAGAGAAGGAAAGAAAGAGATGAGAGAGGGAGGAAGAGAGTGTGAGAGAGGAAGAAGCAAGATAGAGAAAGAGAGAGAGAAAGAAAGATGAGAAAGGAAAGAAGAGAGTGACGTCATCGGGTGGGAAAAATCGCGATATAGCGTTTCGCGAAGCACGAGATCGCGAAAATCGAGGGATCACTGTATACCCACTAAACCCTCTTTGTGTAGTGGACTAACTAACTAACTAACTAACTAACTAACTAACTAACTAACTAACTCCACAAAAATTATAAAACTGTGCAAGTCTTGGGATGCTTTTCAATGACCTGGAACTCAAGGAAAAGAATGCTCAGGTGCATCTGTTAAACAGAGGGTACACGCACACAATTGTTCTCTTTACTGCTTCTCGACGAAAGAATGTAAAGATATAAAGAGATTCAATGCCTGTGAGCCAACATCGCTAAGCAAGTAGACGAACAGATTTTGGAAACTAATTCTACACTTGATTATGACTACTGCACTGCTTCTGGAGCAACACCCTGAGCGATTAAAAATAAAACTGACATGCTCTCAGTGGGTAATGGAGGGCTATAAATGCTGTCATTTCAACCTCCTAATAGTTGCGCCAGCGTGCAATAAACAGGAGAACAAAACTTCAATGCCTGAGCAGGAGGGAAGTCTATGATATGATTACGGGTGTGTGTCCCTGGCAATTCTGCACACAGGCTTGTGTAAAAAGACTCTTGCTGTCTAGCAAGGTGTCCAATTAAGATTATACTGTTTGGGGGACAGCAATTATGTGGTTTCCATTCCTTCCCACATAGCAATTCAGCTGCACGCTGGGCTGGGAAAAAAAATGAGACATGCTTTAAACAATATTTCTTATACTATCAACAAGCTCTTTAATTACGGTGCTGTTTCTTTCCCAAAACTCCCAGTTCTAAAGCAAGCTGATGCTATGTACACAGATGCAATTTGCATAATGGTACAAGTTCTTTGTTTACTCTTATCGGTGGGGCACATTAAGCAGCCCCGTATCAAGGCAGCTTGCTACAGTAATTAAATATGATAAAAACTGTCCTGTAAAACAGCAGCTGTTTTTCAATCTCTCTCGTTTGTTTTATCCCAAGCTTCCTCGAATTTTTCACACATTGTTATACTAGAAACATAGAAACATAGAAGACTGACGGCAGAAAAAGACCTCATGGTCCATCTAGTCTGCCCTTATACTATTTCCTGTATTTTATCTTACAATGGATCTATGTTTATCCCAGGCATGTTTAAATTCAGTTACTGTGGATTTACCAACCACGCCTGCTGGAAGTTTGTTCCAAGGATCTACTACTCTTTCAGTGAAATAATGTTTTCTCACATTGCTTTTGATCTTTCCCCCAATTAACTTCAGATTGTGTCCCCTTGTTCTTGTGTTCACTTTCCTATTAAAAACACTTCCCTCCTGGACCTTATTTAACCCTTTAATATATTGAAATGTTTCGATCATGTCCCCCCTTTTCCTTCTGTCCTCCAGACTATACAGATTGAGTTCATGAAGTCTTTCCTGATACGTTTTATGCTTAAGACCTTCCACCATTCTTGTAGCCCGTCTTTGGACCCGTTCAATTTTGTCAATATCTTTTTGTAGGTGAGGTCTCCAGAACTGAACACAGTACTGTATTCTAAATGTGGTCTCACCAGTGCTCTATATAAGGGGATCACAATCTCCCTCTTCCTGCTTGTTATACCTCTAGCTATGCAGCCAAGCATCCTACTTGCTTTTCCTACCGCCTGACCACACTGCTCACCCCTTTTGAGACTCAGAAATCACCCCCCCCAAATCCTTCTCCTCTGAAGTTTTTGCTAACACAGAACTGCCAATGCAATACTCAGATTGAGGATTCCTTTTCCCCAAGTGCATTATTTTACATTTGGAAACATTAAACTGCAGTTTCCACTGCTTTGACCATTTATCTAGTAAAGCTAAATCATTTACCATATTACAGACCCCTCCAGGAATATCAACCCTATTGCACACTTTAGAGTCATCGGCAAATAGGCAAACCTTCCCTACCAAACCTTCCCCTATGTCACTCACAAACAAAGAATAGGACCCAGAACAGACCCTTGTGGCACACCGCTTGTAACCTGTCTCTGCTCAGAATACTCGCCATTAACAATAACTCTCTGATGTCTACGCTTCAGCCAGCTTGAAATCCACTGAACTATCCAAGGATTAAGTCCAATCTTCACTAATTTATCTATCAGCTCTTTAGGTGGAACCGTATCAAAGGCTTTGCTGAAGTCCAGATAGGCAATATCCACGGCACCACCTTGATCCAACACCTTTGTGACATAGTCAAAGAAATCAATGAGATTAGTCTGACATGATTTGCCTCCAGTAAAACCATGCTGATTTGGGTCCAATAAGTTATTGTTTTTTAGCTGCTGATTTATCCTCTTTTTGAGTAGAGTACTATGCAGAAATTTCCTACTACAAAAGCTAAATATTGCAAAATGGGGGGGGAAGCTGATAAACACAAAGAAATTTAACAAAATAATAGAATGGCAAGGGATCTTGGAGGTCTTCTAATTCAGTGTTTCCCAACCTTGGCAACTTGGAGATATTTGGACTTCAACTCCCAGAATCCCCCAGCCAGCAACTTGAAGCCTCCATTTTTCCTTTGAAAGGGTTTGTTTCAGATAGCTGTTCCAGATAAATGTTCAGATAACTAGTACTAGAAGCAGATCTAATTCACAGAGAGGAAGCTCAATATGTGAATTGGAATACAGCTGTCTTTTCTTTTCAATCTTCCTCAGAATTTTGCAAAAATTCCAAAATTTATTTATTTATTATTTATTTATTTATTAGATTTGTATGCCGCCCCTCTCCGAAGACTCGGGCCGGCTAACAACAATATAAAAAGACAATGTAAACAAATCTAATATTAAAAACAATCTAAAAAAAACCGATTTAAACAACCACTCATACATACAAACATACCATGTATAAATTCTATAAGCCATGGGGAAAGGGAAAAATTTCAATTCCCCCATGCCTGACGACAGAGGTGGGTTTTAAGGAGCTTGCGAAAGGCAAGGAGGGTGGGGGCAACACTGATATCTGGGGGGAACTGGTTCCAGAGGGTCGGGGCCGCCACAGAGAAGGCTCTTCTCCTGGGTCCCGACAAACGACATTGCTTAGTCGACGGGACCCGGAGAAGGCCAACTCTGTGGGACCTAACCGGTCGCTGGGATTCGTGCGGCAGAAGGCGGTCCTGGAGATAATCTGGTCCAGTACCATGAAGGGCTTTATACGTCATAACCAACACTTTGAATTGTGACCGGAAACTGATCGGTAACCAATGCAGACTGCGGAGTGTTGGTGTAACATGGGCATATTTGGGAAAGCCCATGATTGCTCTCGCAGCTGAATTCTGCACAATCTGAAGTTTCCGAACACTTTTCAAAGGTAGCCCCATGTAGAGAGCATTACAGTAGTCGAACCTCGAGGTGATGAGGGCATGAGTGAAAGTGGGTACTTTAAGGAAGGCTGAATGTGCACTTATATTCTTTGATGTATCTTTTGGAACAATCTGCAAATGAATAATTCCCAGCAGTAGAAAGCTGAAAGAAAATGCCTGAGGCCAAAGCGTTCACTCCAGCCACTCTAATAATCAGACAAAAAAAATGGCTCGTCTATTCTTTGTTGGTTTTTGAGGATCAAACCATCATCAGTAAGCCATCCCTTTCAATTAGGTGCGGGAAAGTTTCTTTAGTCAAACAATCTATGGTTTCAATACAGGAAGGAAAGTGGATGTGATCAAACATACCGGCTCCCACCCGAAGGCCAGTTTACAATTTTTATCCGCTGCTTTTCATGAAAGATTTATTCATTAAAAACAAAAATACATAAAATACAGTGGAACCCCGACATAAGAGCTGCTCTACTTAAGAGCAACTCGAGATAAGAGCTGGGAGGGGAGAGATATTTTTGTTCTACTTACAAGCCCAAATTCGAGATACAAGCGCCAAGGAGCTGTCTCCTGAAGCCAAACGCTAACTTCCGCGTTTGGCTTCAGGAGACAGCTGCGAAGCGGCGCGCGTGTTTTAAAAGGTTGCAGCCGGCCTGGGGGGCTCGGGGGGGGTGCTTGCAGCTTTCTTTCTTGCTCTTTTTCTTTCTCTCTTTTACCTTCCCTTCCTCTATTTCTTCTTTTCTTTCTCCTTCCCAGCTTCTTCCCTCCCTCCCTCCCTTCACTCATTCCTCTCTTACTCTCCCCTTTCATAAGTTTCCTTGCTTCCTTCCTCTGTTCCTGTCCCTTCCCTCTTTCCTTCCTTCCTTCCCACCCTCCGTCCATTCATTCACCCATTCCTCTCTTGATCGCTTAAAGCCGGTCCCTGGTGCAAAAAGGGTTGGGGACCTCTGTCCTACAGGATTGGGTGGCAGAGAAATTGAACATATGTAAATTTAAAAGTTTAAGAAAGTTTACAAGTTAAGTGAAAGAAACTTCATTATTCATTTATATGTACATGTACATTTCTTCATTAAAAACATGTCTTTCTGCATAATTTAGACTAACTTTGTGAGTTTTTTGAGGGCTGGAACCAATTAAAATTATTTACATTAATTCCTATGGGGAAAAGTCGTTCGAGATAAGAGCTGCTCGACTTAAGAGCCCAGGTCCGGAACGAATTAAACTCGTATCTCGAGGTACCACTGTATATGTAATAGCAACAAATGCTCTACCCTCCACATCGGCAAAAAGAATCCAAACCACATATATGAACTGAATAAACAAATCCTCGCAACCAACCAACACTCAGTAAAAGACCTTGGAATACTAATATCAAATGACCTAAGTGCTAAAGCCCACTGCAACTATATCGCCAAAAAGGCTTCCAGAGTTGTTAACCTGATCCTACGCAGCTTCTGCTCCGGCAATCTCACACTTCTGACTAGAGCCTACAAAACCTATGCCAGACCCATTCTCGAATACAGCTCATCTGTCTGGAACCCACACCACAACTCAGACATCAACACTCTTGAAAACGTCCAAAGATATTTCACCAGAAGAGCCCTTCACTCCTCCACTCAAAACAGAATACCCTACGAAAACAGACTAACTATCCTGTGCCTTGAAAGCTTAGAACTACGACGCCTAAAACACGATCTGAGTATTGCCCACAAGATCATACGCTGCAACGTCCTTCCGATCAACGACTACTTCAGCTTCAACAGCAACAACACAAGAGCACGCAACAGATTCAAACTCAATATTTATCGCTCCAAACCTGACTGTAAAAAATATGACTTTAACAATCGAGTTGTCGAAGCGTGGAACTCATTACCGGACTCAATAGTGTCAACCCCTAACCCCCAACATTTCTCCCTTAGACTCTCCACGATTGACCTCTCCAGGTTCCTAAGAGGCCAGTAAGGGGCGTTCATAAGTGCACTGATGTGCCTATCGTCCCCTGTCCAATTGTCTTTCCTTATCCCTTTTATCTTGTATATTCTCTCCTCTATACATATTCTCTTCCTATCTACTTCTCTTCTTTTTACTTCCTATCTTTATATATATATTACTTATTGCCTATTCTCTTTCATATGTATTGTATATTGGACAAAGAATAAACAAATAAATAAATAAATAAATAAATAAATAAATAAAAAATACTGGGGAAGATAGAACAGCTCTTTACAAAAACCATCCTTCCATTGGTTTGCTCCCACAAGTCTGTTTAGTGTTGGGCTCTATTGCTGCTCAACCTTGAAAAATGTAGCATCTCTTGTTTTTTTGCCTTTTTAGGACAAGTAGACATCCCAAAAAAAAAAAGTTGAAAAACATCAACATTGCAGCAAAAATATTGTCTGGACTTTTTCCTCTACCGTACCAAACAGATAAAGAAAGTATTAATTATCTGGGGGGAAATATCCTAACGAAAGTCTCAGAATAGTTTTGCTAGTGAGCCATACTCTAATCAATCTCCTTTTCTAAATCTGAAGTAAAGCCAAACTATTTCTATTTTCTCTGGGGGATTTATTTTTTTACGACGTTGTTATTTTTTCCTATCATTCTGAAAAATTAAAGCTTGCCAGAAAAGATTGTTCTAACCAACCAGCCAAATTAACGATTAAAGATTAGTTTACTTTTTAATTTGATGCATTTCTTACAAAGGCTAATTTTTCCATCTTAGGTAATATAAATACAGTGATCCCCCGATTATCGCGAGGGTTCCGTTCCAAGACCCCTCGCGATAATCGATTTTTCGGGATGTAGTGGTGCGGAAGTAAAAACACCATCTGCGCATGCGCGCCCCTTTTTCCATGGCCGCGCATGCGCAGATGGTGTTTTTACTTCCGCACCTGGGAAGACCCAGCAGCTGAGGAGCCGCCTGCCCGCCCGCTTGTCCGCCGCTTGTCCGCCGCTTGTCCGCTTGTCCGCCCGCCGCTTTTCCGCCCGCCGCTTTTCCGCCCGCCGCTTTTCCGCCCGCCGCTTTTCCGCCGCTTTTCCGCTTGTCCGCCCGCCGCTTTTCCGCCCGCCGCTTGTCCGCCGCTTTTCCGCTTGTCCGGCCGCCGCTTTTCTTGTCCGCCCGCCGCTTGTCCGTCGCTTGTCCGGCCGCCGCTTGTCCGCCGCTCTGGGAGTTGAAGACCCAGGGAAGGTTCCTTCGGCCGCCCACCAGCTGATCTGCTTGGCAGCGCAGTAGCAGCGAGGAGCCAAAGATGGGGTTTCCCCATTGCCCACGCAAAGGGGAAACCCCATCTTCGGCTCCTCGCTGCTACTGTGCTGCCGAGCAGATCAGCTGGTGGGCGGCCGAAGGAACCTTCCCTGGGTGCCGCCCGCCGCTCGAGAGCAAGAGGGGGAGAGATAGAGAAAGAGAGAGAAGGAAAGAAAGAGATGAGAGAGGGAGGAAGAGAGTGTGAGAGAGGAAGAAGCAAGATAGAGAAAGAGAAAGAGAAAGAAAGATGAGAAAGGAAGGGAGTGACATCATCGGGTGGAAAAATCGCGATATAGCGTTTCGCAAAGATCGAGATCGCGAAACTCGGGGGATCACTGTATATGATTTAAAAAGAAAGCATTAATTAATACTTCATAGTCAGTTTTAATTTAGTATCTCAGCTTTTCTCTCTTTTGCTATCTCTTCAAATATATGCATGGCGGAGTCTTCAGGATCGCTACTAACAGAACCAGGTGGTCCAAATGTTGCATCCTTGATCATTTCTGTAGACCTCTTCCTCCTCCAAGAGAAATCAGGGAGCTCAGCTCCATAATTTGAAATAATATATACTTTCTGAGTATGGACGCTTAGTGAAGGTATCAAGTAAATAGTGAGGTAGCAAAGTTTGCTGACGACACTAAATTGTTCCGGGTAGTGAAAAGTGAAACCGATTGTCGGGAGCTCTGGAAGGATCTCTCGAAATTGAGTGAGCGGGCAACAAAGTGACAAATGCATTTTAACCCAAACAAGTGCAAAGTTATGCATATCGGGGCAAAGAACCCTAATTATTCCTACCAACTGATGGGGACCAAACTTTTGGTGGACAGCTCAATGAAGATGTCAGCAGTAAAAAAAGCAAATTCCATGCTTGGCATGATTAGGAAGGGAATCAAAAATAAGTCAGTAAGTGTTGTATTGCCTCTGTACAAATTGATGGTGAGACCAGACTTGGAGTACTGTGTACAGTTCTGGTCACTGCACCTCAAGGAGGATATAATGGAACTGGAAAAGGTGCAAAAAAGGGCAAGTATGATCAGGGAAATGGAGACCTCCCTTATGAAACCAGGTTGCAATGTCTTGGTCTCTTCAGCCTTGAAAGACGGCATTTAAGGGGTGACTTGATTGAAGTGTATAAAATCGTGCATGGGATAGAAAAGGTGGATAGAGAAAAATATTTTCTCTATCACACAATGCTAGGACGAGGGGGCCCTCCCTAAAGCTCATAGGTAAGAAAGTGAATACAAATAAAGGGAAATATTTCTTCACCCAGAGGGTCGTTGGTTTATGGAATTCACTTCCAGAAAAGATTGTGACAGCTATTAGCCTTGATAGCCTTGATCCTTCAAAGCAGGATTAGACAGATTCATGGATGCCAAGTGTACCGGTGGTTATTGAAACGGATGTCCATGTGCCGCCTCTTTGTTGGTTGAGGTAGACAGGATTCCCTTGAGTACCATTTGTTGGGGGTCAAGGTAAAGGGTGGGTTTTGCCTTCTCTTTCTGCTCAAGATCCCCATGGACAATTGGTGGGTCACTGTGTGACACAGAATGCTGGACTCGATGGGCTTTGGCCTGATTCAGCATGGCTCTTCTTATGTTCTTATCACCGTACAACTTTAAACTCTTAAAATGCAGGATTTTTGGCTCTAGAAACTAACAGTCTCAAAATTTTACAACACTTTTCTTATATAGAGTAAAATAAAGCACTGAAGGAGAGAAAGGGCTAACTACTTCTAATACTTCTAATAGAATAGACTTGCAGGGGTTTGCAAAACCTGGCTCTGGAGCCTGTGGCTCTTTCATCCCTCTGTTGCGGCTCCCTGTTGCTCAAAATATGCCTCACAACGGCCAATGTGCGATAATACCTGCTGGCACCTGATTTATTGAGGTTTTCGACCCATCTTTCTTTGGGTGGGGGGGGGAGTTCAAAATGTTTTTGTTGCATGCAGAAATAAAAAAATTGTTTTCTCTGTAGCAGTTCATTGATTTCATGCATGCAACACACTATAGTTTTTGTTGTGATTCCGTCTGAGGCCCCTCAGGGAACGGCTGATCCTCTGCCGGCTTCCTGCTCAGAGGGGGAGGATGAGGAACAGGAGGTTCAGGCAGACGGGGAGGAGGAATCTCAGGCTGAGGGAGAGGGAGGACAGCCAGAGTCCCCCGAGAGGGAGCTCTCCCCAGCAAGCAGCCTAGATTCCTTAGATGAAAATGCACAAGCAATAATCGATCTCCGGCAGAGAAGAGCAACACAACGAAGGGGACAATTAGCCAGGTACTTTCAGCACTAAAGAGGCAACAGCTGGGTTTGGGTGTGGTGCTCTCTGGAAAGGCTGAAAAGGCAGACCCACCCTTCCTGGCTTGTGGAGTATTATCTTTGGGAGTCCTGGGACCTGGCTGTGATCTTTGGCGTCTTGGAATTCTGGTTTGTGACTTTGAATACTGAAACCTTGGGGGGGAAAGGTGTGGGTCTTATTCTCTACAGTGGTGGGTGTGCCAGCAAGAAGTCTGCTGTATTGTCTGGCCGTCAGGACTCTGCTTTGAAGTCTCATAGCCTGCCTGTTGGGAAGAACAGGTTTTTCTCTGTGTTTATTTTTCAAACTATAAAGTGCTTTTGCTTTTACCAGCGTGTCTGGCTGCTTTTTCCAGTTGGTGTTGAAGTCTGGGGGCACCCAGACAGAACAAGTTTTTATACATAGCATAAAGGTTTTTTAAAAAATGAAGTGCTTTCTTCATTTTAGATGCCAAAAGGATTTTGTGGCTCCCGGTGTTTTCTTCTCTGCAGGAGACGGGTCCAAATGGCTCTTTGAGAGTTTAAAGTTTCCGACCCCGAGTATAAAGGTAGAAAAAGCTAAAATGCTGCTGAAAAGTCATTTACTACATTCTAGAGCTACATAAAAGGTAAGGGTTTCACTGAACTTCTCTGCAGGCTAATTTCTCTAAAGCTGTAGTAGGGTTTGGAATGTCTGTAATGTATATCTAAACTGGGCCAAAGCAGCCACTTAAAGAAACTTCAACAGCAGCTACTGGTGACCGCATTTATTTATGAATTGTCCACAGATACGGATCTGTGTTGCCGAGCTGCAGCAGGCTGAATTTTTGCCTAAAATGTGGGCATGATGTCATGCTTCATCCGATCTCAAGCAGAGAAGCATCATGGAGAACATTCCCTATGTCTGTTTTGCTCACAAATGAAGCACAGGCACAGACTTAGATTTACAGCTCCAGAACATGTTGGCAGCTAATAGCCCAATGCTTTAAAAAATGCCCCTGCAAAACTTCACAAATACATGACTGCTCTAAGAATATTTACACTATTTTTTTATTTAATAAAAAAATAAATAACAAAATAAAATCAAAATAACTAATACTGTAATAATAATAACGCAATTTATACAAAAAACTAAGAGAGAAAAATCAAACTGTTGTCAAAAGTAAATATCGATGTTTCAAGGCACCATTATACCATGGAAAAATATCGAGGACATGAAAGTAATCACATAGAAATTAATAAATTATCAAAATTTATGTGTATCAATAAATAAGGGGGGGGGGAAGCTGTTATAAATGAATAAGCTGCAAAAACCAATTATCCTGCAATTTAGCAGGTGCAACTACTAAGTTCTGATACCAAAAACAATTCACATATAAAGCATAATGCTTTATTTTGTCTTGAGTATATATATGTATATAATTATGTAATTTTATGTAATTTCTTTTTTCTTCTGTAAATGTGCTGTTTCTTTTACTACTTTTCTTAATGTAAATAATTAATAAAGATTTTTTTTTTTTAAAAAGAATATTTATACTAAAGAAAAGCACTGATAATTTAAAAGTCACATAACAGAATAGTATTTCTTCCAGGAGAGGGGATCCTATTGGCGCCTTTAGAAAGGAATAGAGATACAGTGGCACCTCTACTTATGAACTTAATTCGTTTTGTGACCAGGTTCTTAAGTAGAAAAGTTTGTAAGAAGGAGCCATTTTTCTCATAGGAATCAATGTAAAAGCAAATCATGCATGCGATTGGGGAAACCACAGGGAGGGTAGAGGCCCTGTTTCCTCCCAGGAGATTCCTAGAGAGGCCCCACGGAGGCTTCTCTCTGCCTTTTCCGGTTACAGTTTTGGAGGCTCGAGTTTGTAAGTGGAAAATGGTTCCTGAGAAGAGGCAAAAAAAATCTTGAAATCTTGTATTCTTGTCATTCTAATACTTGTTCTTTTTGTGAAACAGTTTTGGAGATTTATCATTCTACTATTTGAAGATCCATATGAAAAAGTAGAAGATCCCTTTAAATAAAAGATCTTGAAGACAAATTAAGAAAAGCACTGAATTCCTTAAATATCCCCAAAACAAGTACATGATCTCAAGTACAAGATAAAAGTTTTACATGATTGCAAACTGGAGTTTAGATTAGCACCCACTTGTTTACATTATAAAGAGGCAAGCAATTACGCAGTGACAGTTGCAGAATATAATAATTAGAAATGAGCATATCATTTATACACAATTATTTCAGGGAAATCTTTATTCTGAACACAGTTCCCCGAGGCTAACTTTTTTTTACAGCTGCTTTAATTTGGATAAATTGTTTTGGTTAACTCTACAAACAGCAATGAAATTAGTCAAAACTGAGAATATAAAAAGTTCAAAAGATTTGTTAAATCCATATTATTATAGCCAAGAAACCACCTTTCTTACTCAACTCTAGTAAAAATGAACTTTTGTGTTTGCTCCTAATTGCAGTGTACAACATGATTTCATTATTGAATTTTTAAAACTACTTTTCCAGATTATAAATTATGTTGGCCAACTTAATTTTCCAAGATCGAGCAGGCTTTGTTAAATAAAGCCAGGTAGCAGATTGTATTTGTTCCACCAATAGGAGTTTTCCATCATTAATAAAATAACAACAGCTAATCAGTGCTTAATAATAATAATAATAATAATAATAATAATAATAATAATAATAATAATAATAATTTATTAGATTTGAGTGCCGCCCCTCTCCGAAGACTCGGGGCGGCTCACAACGATAAAAACAATATTATAATGGCACAAATCTAATATTAAAAAACTAAAAACCCTATCATAATTAAAAAACAAACAGCACATACATACCAAACATAAATTATAATGAGCCTGGGGGAAAGATGTCTCAAATCCCCCATGCCTGGCGGTATAGGTGGGTCTTAAGTAGTTTACAGAAGACAAGGAGGGTGGGAGCAGTTCTAATCTCCGGGGGGAGTTGATTCCAGAGGGCCGGGGCTGCCACAGAGAAGGCTCTTCCCCTGGGGCCCGCCAGACGACATTGTTTAGTTGACGGGACCTGGAGAAGGCCAACTCTGTGGGACCTTATCGGCGGCTGGGATTCGTGCGGTAGCAGGCGGTTCCGGAGGTTAATGTTAATGGTCCAAGGGTGGATTCTAAATTTTTTACTACTGGTTCTGTGGCCGTGATGTATTTTGTGGGTGTGGCTTGATGGTCGTGGGACAGTGGGACTGGCTTCGGGATCATGTGACTGGGTGGGCGTGGCTTCAGGATCATGTGACGGGGTGGCTTGATGGTCGTGCGACAGTGGGACTGGCTTCAGGATCATGTGACGGGGTGGGTTTGGCCAACTCAATATCACTCACATCAAGGGGTTCCTCACCTGGACCCTCTCCTCTCAGCCTCAGCGTATGTAAAGTTCTGTAAAAAACGTTGTTCACCTTTTTTCAACTTTATTATCTACATGCTATAGATGTACTTTCATGGACCATAGAAAGGATGAAATGGCTCACATGCTTTGCCCAAGAGCGTGATAGACTGTTGTGGTTAGCTCTGGCCCAGCTCCTGCCCCAAGGACTGTGGATGTGGGGGAGACATCCACATGCTGCAGGCCTGTTTTGCTCCCGGTGGAATCTTCTGATGAAGGCTCCTGTGACCAAGAAGACATGAGTGACAGGGAGGAGGAGAGTGGGGCAGAAAGCTCAGAAGGAGATCAATTCTCTAGCTCCACCTTGGATTCGGAACAAGAGTTAATGATACAGCCACACATGCATAGGCAACAACAACTGAGAGATTATTATCAAAGAAAATGAGGCCACCTGTGGTTGGGTGGGGCTGTGGTCATTAGTGAGGTTGCTATAAATAGCAGCCTGTGGGTTTGGCCATTGTGGAAGATTATCTGATCGTTGTGTTTCGTGCCTGCTTTACTGACTTTGACCTTTTGTGTGCTGATTTTCCCCCGCTTTGAAACTAAACCAGAGCAAAGTGTGTTTCACTTTGTGAAAGAAGAAGGACTGTGAATTGCCTCAAAGCTGCAAGCTAAGTATCACAGAACTGATAAGGGACTTGTACAAATTACCAGTTTGTTTGGAGACGAGTGCTCTTTGCTATGCCAAAAGAGGGCTTAGTTTAAGTGAATTTTCATTATAAAGAACATTGTTTTGAATTTTCAAACGTGTGTGTGTCTGAAATTTGTACCTGTGAATTTTTGGGAGGAGTCTACCAGACAGCCCGACAGAACATAGACAACAGGCTTTTAAAGGACTGCCAGAAAGAAGGTGGGGAGGCAATGCATTTTCCAAAGCACCAGAAGACAAAACAAGAAGCAATGGGTGGAAACTAAACAAAGAGAGAAGCAACCTAAAACTAAGGAGAAACTTTCTGACAGTGAGAACCAATAAAGTTGCACAAATATTTTAGTCATAATTTCACATATAAAATGTAATACAACCTGCATATCGTTTAAAACAGTAATTAATTAGTATTATGGCTGATGTTTGACAGCAAGCCTAAAAGTCAAGGATCACAAGAGTGCTTCTTATTTTCTGTATTTATACAAAACCTCACATGCTAGGAATAGCATATTAAGATGGATTTATGCAACCTGATGTACAAAATAAACACACACATAATTATGCTCTGGACTGTAGACCTTGAATGCATGTAAATCCCTGGAAAATATGAGGTAGCCCTGGGCAAAAGAAGGAAATAAAATTACTCTAGGTGGAGGGACAGTATAAAATTGAACATGATAAATAAAAGAATAATTAAAAATAATAGCACAGAGGGGTTTCTGTCTCTCTCTCCTCTGTTTCTTTCGTTCTCTTCTTTCTTTCTTTCTTCTCACTTCCTTTCTCTCTTTTTCTATCTCTTTCTTGTTTCTTTCTTTCTTTCTTTCTTTCTTTCTTTCTTTCTTTCTTTCTCACTCTAAGTTTTGATGAAAGCAGTTACACGCTTAGGGTGAATTAAGTCTTTCTCCAAAACTTAAAGCAGGATTTTAACAAAATCTTTTAGGTCAGCATCAAACAAGGGATAGAAGGCAAGCCTGGATAGGAGGCATCAGAATAATTTCAGACAAGTTCAAGCATCTGTTAAAGATATCTGCGTCCTCTCCCTTCTTTCATAGAAACATAGAAACATAGAAGTCTGACGGCAGAAAAAGACCTCCTGGTCCATCTAGTCTGCCCTTATACTATTTTCTGTATTTTATCTTAGGATGGATATATGTTTATCCCAGGCATGTTTAAATTCAGTTACTGTGGATTTATCTACCACGTCTGCTGGAAGTTTGTTCCAAGGATCTACTACTCTTTCAGTAAAATAATATTTTCTCATGTTGCTTTTGATCTTTCCCCCAACTAACTTCAGATTGTGTCCCCTTGTTCTTGTGTTCACTTTCCTATTAAAAACACTTCCCTCCTGGACCTTATTTAATCCTTTAATATATTTAAATGTTTCGATCATGTCCCCCCTTTTCCTTCTGTCCTCCAGACTATACAGATTGAGTTCATGAAGTCTTTCCTGATACGTTTTATGCTTAAGACCTTCCACCATTCTTGTAGCCCGTCTTTGGACCCGTTCAATTTTGTCAATATCTTTTTGTAGGTGAGGTCTCCAGAACTGAACACAGTATTCCAAATGTGGTCTCACCAGCATTCCATATAGCGGGATCATAATCTCCCTCTTCCTGCTTGTTATACCTCTAGCTATGCAGCCAAGCATCCTACTTGCTTTCCCTACCGCCTGACTGCACTGTTCACCCATTTTGAGACTGTCAGAAATCACTACCCCTAAATCCTTTTCTTCTGAAGTATTTGCTAACACAGAACTGCCAATACAATACTCAGATTGAGGATTCCTTTTCCCCAAGTGCATTATTTTACATTTGGAAACATTAAACTGCAGTTCCCATTGCTTTGACCACTTATCTAGTAAAGCTAAATCATTTACCATATTACAGACCCCTCCAGGAATATCAACCCTATTGCACACTTTAGAGTCATCGGCAAATAGGCAAACCTTCCCTACCAAACCTTCCCCTATGTCACTCACAAACATATTAAAAACAATAGGACCCAGAACACACCCTTGTGGCACACCGCTTGTAACCTGACTCTGCTCAGAATACTCGCCGTTAACAATAACTCTCTGATGTCTACGCTTCAGCCAGCTGCAAATCCATTGAACTATCCAGGGATTAAGTCCAATCTTCACTAATTTATCTATCAGCTCTTTATGTGGAACCGTATCAAAGGCTTTGCTGAAGTCCAGGTAGGCAATATCCACGGCACCACCTTCATCCAACACCTTTGTGACATAGTCAAAGAAATCAATGAGATTAGTCTGACATGATTCGCCTTCAGTCAAGCCATGCTGATTTGGGTCCAATAAGTTATTGTTTTTTAGGTGCTGATTTATCCTCTTTTTGAGTAGAGTCTCCATCATTTTAACTACCACTGATGTCAAGCTAACTGGCCTGTAGTTACCAGCTTCTTCTCTACTGCCCTTCTTGTGGATAGGCAGAACACTGGCCATTCTCCAATCCTCAGGAACTTCTCCTGTTAACAAGGATTGGTTAAACAAATCAGTCAGGGGGGTAGCAATGACAGATCTGAGTTCTTTAAGAACTCTGGGGTGGATGCCATCTGGGCCCATTGCCTTATTTATCTTTAATCGTTCAAGTTCTTCTAAGACATCGGCTTCTAAGATCACTGGAGCTGAATCCGTACAGCTGGAAGCAATGCTATATCCCTCTATAGTATTATTTCGTAAGGTGTCTTTTGAGAAAACTGAACAGAAGTAGCTATTGAAATGGTCAGCGATCTCCTTATTCCCATCAATGCATGTATTATTCCCGGTACTAAGCTTCGTGATGCCGCAGTTTTTCTTCTTCTTATCACTAATATATCTGAAGAAGGTTTTATCCCCCTTCTTTACAGATTTGGCAATTTCTTCCTCTTTTGAGGCTTTAGCAGCATATATTATCTGTTTTGCCTCCTTCTGTCTCATTTTATACACCTCCCTATCAGCTATATTTCCAGACTCTTTATACCTCCTATAGGCAGCCTTTTTTTCATTGACTATAGCCCTTACATCATTGCTAAACCATAGCAGTTTCTTCTTCCTTTTACCTTTAGTTATTTGTCTTACATACAGTCCAGTGGCTTTTAAGATGGCCTTTTTTAATACAGTCCACTGGGTTCTCGCTCCTGCCATTTTATCCCTCCCCTTTAATTCATTATCTAAATATTCCCCCATTGCATTAAAATTTGTTTTTCTGAAATCCAATACTTTGGTTGCATTATAGGATTGCTCACAATGAGTTTTTACATCAAACCACAAACATAGATGGTCACTGCAACCTAAATTTTCTCCCACCTTGACCTCTGAAATCCAATTCTCATTCGTAAAAACTAAATCTAGAATATTCTCTCCTCTAGTTGGTGTCTTAACCAGCTGTGCCAGAGCTGCTCCTGTAAAGGCCTCTACTATATTCTTACTTTTCCCTTTTGGCACTGGGGATATTCCAGTCAACATCAGGCATGTTGAAATCACCCATAACCACAATATCTCCCTTTAGTGCCATTTGGGTAATTTCATCCACCATCTTGTTGTCATATTTCTCAGATTGCCCTGGAGGCCTATAGATCACCCCAATTCTAATGACAGAACCTTCTTTATTTTGCATGCAAATCCAGAGAGTCTCCAGATCTTGACATGTATTTTGAATTAGTGTTGTTTTTAGACTTTCTTTAACATAAATGGCCACTCCACCTCCCCTTCTCTCTATTCTATCCTTCCTATACAGTGTATATCCTGGTATGGATATTTCCCATTCATTAGAATCCTTAAACCATGTCTCAGTTATGGCAACCAGGTCCAAATTATCTCTAGATATTATGGCCATTAACTCACAGAGCTTGTTGCTCAAGCTTCGAGCATTTGTGCACATTACCCGAAGAACATTATTTTCATTATTAGTTTGCCCCTTATCATCAACAACTACATCTATTTTATTTGCAGCTCCCTTTTCATAAGCTTCCAAAAACTGCTTTATCCTCATTGGTCGGGGACAGAAATCACCCACATCAGTTACATCCCTGTCCCCTTTACCTAGTTTAAATGCCTGTCCAAAAAAGTTCTGAATTCCTCACCGAGCACCTGGGTACCTCTGTATGATGGATGCAAACCATCCCTCTTAAACAACTCCCTATTAGACCACCTACTGACATCATGACTTACATAACCAAAACCTTCAGCTTTACACCACTGCCTTAACCACACATTAAACTCTCTGATACACGTTGTTTTATCCTCTTGGCCACAAACCGGTAACACCTCTGAGAAAGTCACTGAATCAGTTATTTTACCCAGCTCCACACTTAGACATTGAAAATCTCTTTTTACTACATTAACATTTCTCTGGGACAAATCATTTGTGCCAAGATGCACCACCACATCAACGTTATTCCCTTTACTCACAGCCTTGACAATGTTTGTAATCCGCCTCCTGTCCCTGCTGGCAGTGGCCCCTGGGAGACACCTCATCTCCTTCACCACATCCTTACTCTGTCCCAAATCAACATCTCTAACAGTCGAATCACCCACAAGAAAATGTGTCCTCTTTTTATTTCTACTAACTGCACTTGATGGTTTGGTGACACTATGTACCTCACTTAGAACAACTTCCCCTTTGAACATCCCCTCATTCTCTGCCTGAGGGACCTTGCTAATATCTCCAACATCCTTACTATTTAAATCCGCATGATCATTATAGGAATTCGATACAGAGAGACCAAAATTGCTATGTTTTTGGCTCAACTGCACGCAATCTTCCTGAACCGACAGTTGTCCACACAGCCCTCCTCCTCCTTTCCTTCTTTTTTCTTTTTCTTCCTTCCTCCCGTCCTTTCTTTGTCTCTCTCTCTTTCTTTTTTTCTCCCTGTCTTTTTCCTTTCTCCCATCCTGTGAAAAACCCCAGAACGTGTTTGCTAGGAGGAAGAAAAACCAGACATTCTGAAACTGAGAACAATCCCATTAATCATCTGGTATTCTTAGAGCTCCATTGTTGATGAGCTAGCAGCCACTTACAATAAGCTCTCAACTCAACTCAGTGCACGTAGGGATCCCCAAACAATGAGGGTCTTTTTCTTTCTCCCTTGAAGCCTCCCCCCACAGCTCTTGGGGGGGACGGGCTAGCACAACTTACCTGTACCTAGGAGGAGGCAGCTCAGTTGAGCCACAAGGCAGGCACTATGTGGGAAGGCAGCTTAGGCAAGCAAGCCACCTGTGAGGTGAGGAGGAAAAGGAAGTGACTGGGCGGGGCAGCAGTACTTAAAAATAGCTTCTGCACATGCACAGAAGCTAAAAACAATAGTCTATAGCAGTGATGGCGAACCAATGGCACAGGTGCCACAGGTGGCAGGTGCAGCCATATGGACTGGCACGCGAGCCGTTGCCCTAGTTCAGCTGCAACGTGCATGAGTTGAGTATGAGCCGAGGTGGCACAGTGGGTAGAGTGCTGTACTGCAGGCCACTGAAGCTGACTGTAGATCTGAAGGTCAGCGGTTCAAATCTCATCACCGGCTCAAGGTTGACTCAGCCTTCCATCCTTCCGAGGTGGGTAAAATGAGGACCCGGATTGTGGGGGCAATAGCCTAGCTCTGTTAAAAAAGTGCTATTGCTAACATGTTGTAAGCCGCCCTGAGTCTAAAGAGAAGGGTGGCATAAAAATCAAATAGATAGATAGATAGATAGATAGATAGATAGATAGATAGATAGATAGATAGATAGATAGATAGATAGATAGAATAAATGAATGAATGAATGAATGAATGAATAAATAAATAAATAAATAAGTGTGCCGGCCAGCTGATTTTTGGCTCACACAGAGGCTCTGGGAGGGCGTTTTCAGTTTCCAGAGGGCCTCTGGGGGAAATGGGAGAGGGTGTTTTTACCCTCCCCCAGCTTCCGGGAAGCCTTTGGAGCCTGGGGAGAACCAAACACGAGCCTACTGGGCCCACCATAAGTTAGGAAACAGGCTGTTTCCAGCTTCCAGAGGCCCTCTGGGTGGTGGGCAAAGCTGTTTTCGCCCTCCCCAGGCATTGAATTATGGGTGTGAGCACTCACGCATGCACAATAGTGCGCGCCCATGCTCTTTAGGCACCCGAGGGGGCAAAAGGTTCGCCATCACTGGTCTATAGCGCCACCAGGAGAATCAGCTCAGGGGGATAGCAGCCCTGAGTGGCTGCCTGTTCTAGTTAGTGACCCAGGCCACCAATTTACTACCGGTTCTAGAGAACCAGTCCAAACCGGGATGAATGCACCTCTGCACTGGTCAGTATTATTCCTTGTTCTCAATTTCAGTAATTCCAAAACTTGGGTTCCTGTCCTCCCCAGCTGCCAGGAACTCTTGTACTCTTTTTTAACGAGTAAATATTTTAAGATCAAAACATTTGCAGACTAGCATACTGCAAAATGATGTCATGCACTCTGCCACTTTAATTCCAAAGGACTGCACTATGCTTCCTCTGAGCCCTAGAGACACTTTTTAAAATATAAAAGTGATGAGTATTCTGCCCTGCGAGAGGCTTTAGGGATTTAGAAGCAGCACAAGCATGATTATGCAATCTAAGGTTTAATATCAGAAAAGCAAAGCGGTCATGAATTCGGTCAAGGAATCAAAGCAGAACCGAGTTTCAGGCGAGTCTGGATTCTGTTCAGATCGTAAAAAAAACCCGAGCTCACTGCCGCAAAGAGTGGGTGTAACACAAAGACCTGCTAAGAAAGAAGCAACGATGGGAACGTCACAAACCTCCTATTTTACCTGTACACTGTTGGCTGTAGCAGGAGCACTCTTTCAAACTCACCCTATTATTATTATTATTATTATTATTATTATTATTATTAATTAGATTTGTATGCCGCCCCTCTCCGTAGACTCGGGGCGGCTCACAACAATAAAAAAGACAATGTAAGAATAAACCTAATATTTTAAAAAACACTAAAAAACCCATTATTAAAAGCAAGCATACACACAAACATACCATGTATAAACTGTATAGGCTCAGGGGAGATGTCTCAGTTCCCCCATGCCTGATGGCAGAGATGGGTCTTAAGAACTTTACGAAAGGCAAGGAGGGTGGGGGCAGTTCTGATCGCAGGGGGGAGCTGGTTCCAGAGGGTCGGGGCCGCCACAGAGAAGGCTCTTCTCCTGGGTCCCACCAGACGACATGGTTTAGTCGACGGGACCCGGAGAAGGCCAACTCTGTGGGACCTAACCGGTCGCTGGGATTCATGCGGCAGAAGGCGGTCCCGGAGATATTCTGGTCCGATGCCATGAAGGGCTTTATAGGTCATAACCAACACTTTGAATTGTGACCGGAAATTGATCGGCAACCAATGCAGACTGCAGAGTGTTGGTGTAACATGGGCATACCTTGGGAAGCCCATGATTGCTCTCGCAGCTGCATTCTGCACGATCTGAAGTTTCCGAACACTTTTCAAAGGTAGCCCCATGTAGAGAGCATTACAGTAGTCGAACCTCGAGATGATGAGGGCATGAGTGACTGTGAGCAGTGAGTCCCGGTCCAGATAGGGCCGCAACTGGTGCACCAGGCGAACCTGGGCAAACGCCCCCCTCGCCACAGCTGAAAGATGGTTCTCTAATGTGAGCTGTGGATCGAGGAGGACGCCCAAGTTGCGAACCCTCTCTGAGGGGGTCAATGATTCTCCCCCCAGGGTAATGGACGGACAGATGGAACTGTCCCTGGGAGGCAGAACCCACAGCCACCCTGATAGTGATAACTCTTTAACACCACAATCATGAACCTATGGCAGCTGTGCCACATGTGGCACACAAAGACCTCTCTGTGGGCATGCGCGCCGTCACCAGCTGCTCTTCTGGTTTCCAGCGCACCCATGCATGTCAGCCAGATGGTCTTTGCGGGTGCCAGAAAATGGCTCGAATAGCAGCCAAAACCAGGCAGTTTTTAGGCCGCTTTCACACTGTTTTTCGGGCCATTTTTGGCTCGAAAAATGGCCCGAAATGGCTGGAAAATTGCCTGAACATGGAATGAAAATGGCCAAAAAACCAGGCATGTGTGTGCCACCGAGCAGGTTTCCGGTGCTCCAGCATTTGTGAAGACCAACTGGCCAGCATGCATGTGCATGCCAGAAATCCGGAGAGTAGCTGGCCAGTGCGTGCATGCCCACTGGCTAGCTGCTCTTCGGTTTTTCAGTGCTCCACTGCATGCACGCAAAGCCTTCCCCACAGGCGCAGAGCATGAAAATCAACGCAAAAAAGGGAAATGATGATGTCTGTGTGGGTGGACGGGGCTTTGTGCAGTCGGCCCTACCGGTCTGTGCAATCTGGATAAAATCAGCTGGATTTCTTTCTTTCATTCATTCATTCATTCATTCATTCATTAATCCATCCATCCATCCATTCATTCATTAGATTTGTATGCTGCCCCTCTCCATAGACTCGGGGCAGCTAACAACGATAATAAAACAACATATAAAAAATCTAATATTTAAAATAACTAAGAAACCCTTATTAAAAACCAAACATACACACAAATATACCATGCATAACTTGTATAGGCCTGGGGCGAAAGGAATATCTCAATTCCCCCATGCCTGATGACAGAGGTGGGTTTTAAGGAGCTTACGAAAGGCAAGGAGGGTGGGGGCAATTCTGATCTCCAGGGGGAGCTGGTTCCAGAGGGTCGGGGCCGCCACACAGAAGGCTCTTCCCCTGAGTCCCGCCAGACGACATTGTTTAGTCGACGGACCCGGAGAAGGCCAACTCTGTGGGACCTAACTGGTTGCTGGGATTCGTGCGGCAGAAGGCGGTCCTGGAGATATTCTGGTCCAATGCCAGGAAGGGCTTTATAGGTCATAATCCCTGCTTATGACCATTTTTCACGCTTACAACTGTTGCAGCATCCCCGTGGTCAACTGATCAAAATTCAGGCACAAGAGCAGCTGATTCCAACCATATTTATGATGGTTGCAATGTTGTGGGGTTAGGACCAGAACCCCCGGGCAGGGGGAATTCGGAGCCATTCCAAGGGAGAGGAAAGGCTCCTGCTGCCGTGGCCATCAGACCCCGCCCCTCTTCCACGTATTTTATGATTTATGATAGTGATTTATTATGATTTATCACATGATGACGTACACTTCAGAGGAGAATCAGAACTGCAGAAAAAACAATGGCTGCCAACCTGCCTTCCATTGAGGACCTGTATACTGCACGAGTCAAAAAGAGGGCGGGGAAAATATTTACTGACCCCTCACATCCTGGACACAAACTGTTTCAAATCCTACCCTCAAAACGTCGCTACAGAGCAATGCACACCAAGACAACTAGACACAACAACAGTTTTTTCCCGAACGCCATCACTCTACTAAACAAATAATTCCCTCAATACTGTCAGACTTTCTACTAAATCTGCACTTCTATTCTACTAGTTTTTCTCATCATTCCTTTCACCCATTTCCTCCCATGTTGACTGTATGACTGTAACTTGTTGCGTATATCCTAAGATTTTTATTAATATTGCTTCTCATGCTTATTTGACCCCTATGACAATCATTAAGTGTTGTACCACATGATTCTTGACAAATGTATATTTTATTTTATGTACGCTGAGAGCATATGCACCAAGACAAATGCCTTGTCTGTCCAATCACACTTGGCCAATAAAATTCTATTCTATTATATTCTATTCTATTCTATTCTATTCTATTCTAATGTACCAGAGACAAATTCCTTGTGCGTCTAATTACCCTTTGCCAATAAAGAATTCTATTTTCTATTTTAGTTCCATTTCGTTCCTGTTCTCACAGATATTTTTCTGGTTACTAAAGTCTACTGGACGACCACTGACAATTCATTTGGTCTGTACTTTTCTCGACCTCCTCCTATAGAATAAATCAGTGAATTTTCATTTATTGATATGCATTCTCATTTACATGGGTGGTAGCACTCTTGCATTGAGTTAATAGTTGGATGGAAGATTTCCAGAAATCTGTGGACTTGGAATAGTAAAAAATAATAAAAAGAAATAACAAACAAAAAAGTAAATAAACAAACCCAAGCCCTGGAAGAAAGCAACTGTTGCCAAGGAAACAACATCGACTTATCCATGTAGTCACTAGAGTTTAGCTCAGTTCAATTAGAGGGATTTGTTATTACTACTGCTCGCAGCAGCATCTTTCTCTTATCAAGACCGAAAAAGTGGACAGTGCAATCAGGCGGTAGGGAAAGCAAGTAGGATGCTTGGCTGCATAGTTAGAGGTATAACAAGCAGGAAGAGGCAGATTATGATCCCGCTATATAGAGTGCTGGTGAGACCCCATTTGGAATACTGTGTTCAGTTCTGGAGACCTCACCTACAAAAAGATATCGATCAAATTGAACGGGTCCAAAGACGGGCTACAAGAATGGTGGAAGGTCTTAAGTATAAAACGTATCAGGAAAAGACTGAATGAACTCAATCTGTATAGTCTGGAGGACAGAAGGAAAAGGGGGGACATGATCGAAACATTTAAATATGTGTAAGGGTTAAATAAGGTTCAGGAGGGAAGTGTTTTTAATAGGAAAGTGAACACAAGAACAAGGGGACACAATCTGAAGTTAGTTGGGGGAAAGATCAAAAGCAACATGAGAAAATATTATTTTACTGAAAGAGTAGTAGATGCTTGGAACAAACTTCCAGCAGACGTGGTAGATAAATCCACAGTAACTGAATTTAAACATGCCTGGGATAAACATAGATCCATCCTAAGGTAAAATACAGGAAGTAGTATAAGGGCAGATTAGATGGACCACGAGGTCTTTTTCTGCCGTCAGACTTCTATGTTTCTATAAACATCACAGACAGCACACACACACACCGGTCAAATTCATATGAAGAAGGGAAGAAGGAAGGGAAACACATACAGACTCTAGTGTCACAGGTGATTTAATAGAAGTATCTTGTAGGCAATTACCTGAATCTCCTTGGTGCAAACTGTGTTTCATCATGCAGCATTGTAGGATCCAACATCTGATATGCAGCTCCCATTGCTCCTCCCCTAACTCATTATAATTAATACGATAACTGTATTTTTCGGAGTACAGTGGTACCTCTACTTAAGAACTTAATTCGTTCCGTGAACAGGTTCTTAAGTAGAAAAGTTTGTAAGAGGAAGCAATTTTTTCCATGGGAATCAATGTAAAAGCAAATAATGTGTACGATTGGGGAAACCACAGGGAGGGTGGAGGCTCTGGTTCCTCCCAGGAGATTCCTAGAGAGGCCCCACAGAGGTTTCTCCCCACCTTTTCCGGCCCAGTTTCCTCCCAGGAGATTCCTAAAGAGGCCTCACGAAGGCTTCTCCCCACCTTTTCCGGCCCTGTTTCCTCCCAGGAGATTCCTAGAGAGGCCCCACAGAGGTTTCTCCCCACCTTTTCCGGCCCAGTTTCCTCCCAGGAGATTCCTAAAGAGGCCTCACGAAGGCTTCTCCCCACCTTTTCCGGCCCTGTTTCCTCCCAGGAGATTCCTAGAGAGGCCCCACAGAGGCTTCTCCCCACCTTTTCTGGCCCTGTTTCCTCCCAGGAGATTCCTAGAGAGGCCCCACAGAGGCTTCTCCCCGCCTTTTCCAGCCCTGTTTCCTCTCAGGAGATTCCTAGAGAGGTCCCACAATGGCTTCTCCCCGCCTTTTCCAGCCCTGTTTCCTCCCAGTAGATTCCTAGAGAGGCCCCACAGAGGCTTCTCCCCGCCTTTTCCAGCCCTGTTTCCTCCCAGGAGATTCCTAGAGAAGTCCCACAGAGGTTTCTCCCCGCCTTTTCCAGCCCTGTTTCCTCCCAGGAGATTCCTAGAGAGGCCCCACAAAGGCTTCTCTCTGCCTTTTCCAGCCCTGTTTCCTCTCAGGAGTTTCCTAGAGAGGCCCCACAGAGGCTTCTCCCCGCCTTTTCCAGCCCTGTTTCCTCCCAGGAGATTCCTAAAGAGGCCCCACGAAGGCTTCTCCCCGTCTTTTCCAGTTACAGTTTCAGAGGCTCGGGTTTGTAAGTGGAAAATGGCTCTTCAGAAGAGGCAAAACAATCTTGAACACCTGGTTCTTATCTAGAAAAGTTCATAAGTAGAGGCATTTGTAGATAGAGGTACCACTATATAAGATGCACCTTTTTACCCCCCAAAAGAGGGCAAAAACATGGGTGCGTCTTATACACCAAATGTAGCCCCAACCACCCAGCCACCTCCTCTACCTATATTTTAGGGCAAACAATATTGCCCCAACTGTGCAAATTGTCAGGCTGGTTGGGGTCTTTGGCCTGCCACACTTTATGCTTAGTTTAATACGTATTCTTCATTGTGGGAATTTGGGAACTGCATGAAAGCTGTACGTATGTAGCCTTAACAAATTCCCCCTAGATGGTCAAGGTCACCCTTTTGTCTTCTCACTTCTCCACCTGCATGGAAGGAGATGGGAGTTGCTGCCCAGTTGGCAGATGAACTTGGGCGCGTGGAAACAAGGGCATGAACTTTTAAACTCTGAGATTTCAGATTCAGGTTTCTCCCAGATGTGCCAACATGACTCTGCTAATAAATTTGAATTTTGAGGAATATTTTGCCTCGGACTCTTATTTAATTTCCAATCCTATTTGGAACCCTGACACAATTACTGAGTGATGTCCCGAGGAAGGCAATAAATCATCCTTTTTTCCTTTTACTGCAGTGCTTCCCAAAAGACATAGTCATGCTGTAGCACGTTCAGCCAACTTTGTGGCAACATATCTTCTATTGTTCCATTAGAAGTACAATTATCTAACAAGCTAACATGAAATTACAAGGTGTTTTCCTGCCCCAATCTCTTCTTCTTCTTCTGTAGTTATACTGAAAACTGCTTAAACTTTTAATAAAAACCAAGAAAGAAAAGAAATCTCTAAAGCAGAATTACCCAACCTTGGCAACTACTGTACTGATTTGGATGACTACTGAACACACAGTTTTTTCTGTTCCTGATGGGAAAGTAATACAAGATCCTGGGTTACAGTTCTGTACAATTTTGTCTGTGTTTGAATCCCTCCTGGTGGCTATCTGGACTTAGCCTCTGCAGTTTTCTTGGCAAGATTTCTGGATTGATTTTTCCGCTGCCTGCTTCCCATGCGAGAGAGGGCATGACTGGCCCATGGTCACCCAGCTGGATTTGTGCCTAAAGTGTGACTAGAACTCAGAGTCACCCAGTTTCTAACCTAGCACCTTAACCACTGCACAAAAGTCATCTAATACTTCTAGGCACTCTGGGAAGAAATTAAAGGGCACAAAACAGGTTTTGCACTTCTAAAAATGGTAAAAAGTTCCAAAGGTAAATATAACCCCCCAAAAAAGCTTCTTCCAACATATTAAAAACAAGAAAAAAAAAGTCAAGGAAACAATTGGTCCATTGAAGGGAGAAATCTTTTTGGCAATGTTGTTGCAGTGGTTCTAGGACTTAGGCCATTAGTTATGAGTACTCCAAGGTCTTTGACAGATTGAGGGTTATCAATAAGTTCAATTCCTCCAAGTTTATACAGTATTTAGTATTCTGATTCTTTTTACCAATGTGTAAGACAGAGCATTTAGTGGTGGAGATTTGAAGTTGCCAGGTTTTAGACCATTCTGCTACGTGGTCAAGGTCTTTTTGAAGGGCAGCAGCATTGTTGGTGGTATTAAATAGTTTGACATCATCTGCAAAGAGAACGCAATTGCTAGTGATGCCATTGCAAAAATCGTTTATGTATAGTATGAATAGTGTGGGTCCTAAAACACTACCTTGAGGGACACCACTGTTAACAGGAGCAGGAAGAGAAGTGGCACTTCCTATTTTGATATGGAGGGAAGTATGCAGTGGAGTACCCCAAGGCTCTGTTTTAGGCCCAGTACTCTTCAATATCTTCATCAATGACTTGGATGAAGGGATGGATGGATGAACTCATCAAATTTGCAGATGACACCAAACTGCCAGGAATAGCCAACACTGCTAGGCTCAAGATACAGAAGGCTCCTGACAGACATGAACATTGGGTGCTATCAAACAAAATGAAATTCAATGATAAAAAAAAAGTAAGGTCCTACATTTAGGCAAGAAAAACAAAATGGATAGGGACAGTATATGTGGCACCTTGTTCAACAGTAGTAACTGTGAGAGAGATCTTGGAGTCCTATTGGACAATCATTTAAATACGAGCCAGCCGTTTGCAGCAGCTGCCAAAAAAGCCAACACAGTTCTAGGCTGCATCAACAGAGGGAGAGAATCAAGATCACGTGAAGTGTAAATAATAATAATAATAATAATAATAATAATAATAATAATAATAATAATAATTTATTAGATTTGTATGCCGCCCCTCTCCGAAGACTCGGGGCGGCTCACAACAAGCGATAAAACAATATTGTACCACTATATAATGCCTTGGTAAAGCCACACTTGGAATACTGCATTCAGTCTTGGTCACCACGATGTAGAAAGGATGTTGAGATTCTAAAAAGAGTGCAGAGAAGAGCAATAAAGATGATTAGGGGAGTGGAGGTTAAACATATGATGAATGGTTGGAGGACCTGGGTATGTCTGAAAAGAACGACTAGGGGAGGCATGATAAAAATGTTCCGATATCTCAGGGGTTGCCACAAAGAAGAGGGAGTCAGGCTATTCTCCAAAGCACCTGGGGATAGCAAAAGAAGCAATGGGTGGAAACTAGTCAAGGAGAGAAGCAACTTAGAACTAAGGAGAAAATTCCTGACAGTTAGAACAATTGATCAGTGGAACGGCTTGCCTCCAGAAGTTGTGAAAGCTCCAACACTGGAAATTTTTAAGATGTTGGATAACCATTTGTTTGAAGTAGTGTAGGGTCTCCTGCCAAGCAGGGTTGCACTAGAACAGTGATTTTCAACCTTCTTTGAGCTGCGGCACATTTTTTACATATACAAAATAATGGAGCACCTTGAGCGGGGAGGAGTGGGGGGGCTAAAAAAAGTTTGGATAAAAAAATCTCTCTCTCTCTTCCTCCCTTTCGCTCTATTTCTCTCCCTCTTTCTCTCTCTTCCTTCCTCTCTCTCTCCATCCCTTTCTCTCTTCCTTCCTTCCTCTCTTTTTTGCTCTCTTTCTATCTCTCCCTCCTTCCCTGCCTCTCTTTCTCTCTTGCTTTCTTTCTTTCTTTCTCTCTCTCTCTTGCTTTCTTTCTTTTTCTTTCTCTCTCTCTCTTGCTTTCTTTCTCTCTCTCTTGCTTTCTTTCTTTCTTTCTCTCTCACTCACTCTCTCTTGCTTTCTTTCTCTTTCTTTCTCTCTCTCTCTCTCTTGCTTTCTTTCTCTTTCTCTTTCTTTCTCTATGTCTCTTGCTTTCTTTCTCTCTCTCTCTTTCTCTCTCTTGCTGAGCTTCACGGCACACCTGACCATGTCTCGCGGCACACTAGTGTGCCACGGCACACTGGTTGAAAAACACTGCACTAGAAGACTTCCAAGATCCCTTCCAACTCTGTTATTGTTGTTGTTGTTTTATTTGTTTATTTGTTTTGTCACATATGTATTGGTGGTATACAAAGATATAATAATTTCCATATATATGATACTAGTAAAAAAGTAACATTAGGACAGGAGACGGAAGGCACATTGGTGCACTTATGCACGCCCCTTACTGACTTCTTAGGAATACGGAGAGGGGCGGCATACAAATCTAATAAATAAAATAAATAAATAAATTAGGAGAGGTCAACAGTGGATAGTCTAAGGGTAAAGTTTTGGGGGTTTAGGTTATGATACTACAGAGTCAGGTAGTGAGTTCCAAGCTTTAACTACTCGGTTACTAAAGTCGTATTTCCTGCGGTCGAGTTTAGAGCAGTTTACTTTAAGTTTGTATCTTTTGTGTGCTCGTGTGTTGTTGTGGTTGAAGCTGAAATAGTCGTTGACAGGAAGGATGTTCTAGCAGATGATTTTATGGGCTATGCTTAGATGGTGTTTTTGTTGTTATATTATTATCATTATTATCATTATCATTATCACCATTATTATTATTATGTCAATACAACACAGAAAACAAGGTCACTATGCTGGATTTCGTATTTCATCACCAGTCGGGCGCTTCCCAAGCACCTAGGACTGAGTGATGTAGTGGTGAATTATGCTTGCCGATCCCAGTAAAGCGGCCTTTTGCAATTGACAGATGGAGATTTTGTCAATTCCGAGGGTTTTCAAATGTCCGCTGAGATCCTTTGGTACTGCGCCCAGCGTGCCAAGTACCACTGGGACCACTTTCACGGGCTTATGCCAGAGTCATTGCAGCTCGATTTTTAGATCTTCGTATTTCACTAATTTCTCTAGCTGCTTCTCCTCAATTCGGCTGTCTCCTGGGATGATGATGATGATGATGATGATGATTATTATTATTATTATTATTATTATTATTATTATTATTATTATTTATTGAGCGCAAGGCTCCACCCACCTGCTCAGACACCGCCATTTGGGTTATTTTACTCTCTGTGTATGAGCAAAGCATTTTGTGCGTGCGCAGTGGGTAAAGAACACAAAAGCGGCGTCTGGCGGTGGGCAGAGCTTCGCACTCCCTTCGCGACCAGGTCTCCGACGATCAACAGGCGCGAGCGAACCAGGAGCATTTCAGCCTTGGTTCACATACAAAGTGCTGTATGCTTCAAGGAGGGTTATTATTATTATTATTTATTAGATTTGTATGCCGCCCCTTTCCGTAGACTCGGGGCGGCTCACAACACAATAAAAACAGTTCATGACAAATCTAATAATTTACAATTTAAAATATTTTTAAAACCCCATTATTAAGCAGACATACACACAAACATACCATACATAAATTGTATAGGCCCGGGGGAGATATCTCAGTTCCCCAATGCCTGACGACAAAGGTGGGTTTTAAGGAGTTTACGAAAGGCAAGAAGGGTAGGGGCTATTCTAATCTCTGGGGGGAGCTGGTTCCAGAGAGTCGGGGCCACCATAGAGAAGGCTCTTCCCCTGGGCCCCGCCAACCGACATTGTTTAATTGATGGGACCCGGAGAAGGCCCACTCTGTGGGACCTAACTGGTCGCTGGGATTCATACGGCAGAAGGCGGTCCGTGAGATAATCTGGCCCGGTGCCATGAAGGGCTTTATAGGTCATAACCAACACTTTGAATTGTGACCGGAAACGGATCGGCAACCAATGCAGACTGCGGAGTGTTGGTGTAACATGGGCATATTTGGAAAAGCCCATGATTGCTCTTGCAGCTGCATTCTGCACGATCTGAAGTTTCCGAACACTTTCCAAAGGTAGCCCCATGTAGAGAGCGTTGCAGTAGTCAAGCCTCGAGGTGATGAGGGCATGAGTGACTGTGAGCAGTGACTCCTGGTCCAAATAGGGCCGCAACTGGTGCACCAGGCGAACCTGGGCAAACGCCCCCCTCGCCACAGCTGAAAGATGTTTCTCTAATGAGAATATTAGAATATGAGAATATATTCTCTCTCAGAGGATCAAAATGTAGACAGGTTTCCATTCTAGTCACTAACAACAGACAGGAAACTACAGAATCCCTCTTATTTTTTTCTCAGCAAGCACTTCTGTGGTTATCAGAAAGGCTGGGTGGATGTTTCCACAGGAAGTTTCATAGGCAATGTCAATAGCTAACTTGAAGTATTGAGCATTTGAATTAAGATGGTTAATTTCACAAAGTCAAAACAAAGTCAGAAAAATTCAAAATAGTAGAGAGAAAAATATTGGAGGTTATTAACCTTTATCAACCTTATCAAGGTTCATCTAATTTAGCTCCAAGCATACGTATCGGCCCTCTAGAAGAGGTAATGGGCAATTTGATTTTAAACTAGACAGAACTGTGTACATTGCTCATCTGTTCTCCAGATGTTAGCAAGAGAAGCCATTTCAGCAAAAAATCAAGTTTGACATTAACATAAAATTTTAGCATTGGCTTTGGAGTAAAAGTGACTTAATCTGGTCAAAAGGTCTTCATAGCTATCCAAAATGTGTAAACAAACACATTTTGTTTGACTGTGCACTTAGTCTAGTCTGGTGTTAGCAGCTTTAAGACAAGTGGACTTCAATCTTCAGAATTCCCCAGACATATACTTGCTGTCTTAAAATAGCCAGGGCTGGGGAATACTAACCTAGTCACGTTACATGAACAAGGCAATTTAGAATGGACTTCTGTTTTCCAAGGAAAACTATACCTCTGGACAAAATCATTCCTTCCTTGCCTTCAACTATGCTCTAGACCAGTGTTTCCCAACCTTGGCCACTTGAAGATATTTGGACTTCAACTCCCAGAATTTCCCAGCCAGCATTCGCTGGCTAAGGAATTCTTGGAGTTGAAGTCCAAATATCTTCAAGTGGCCAAGGTTGGGAAACACTGCTCTAAACCAGTGATGGTGAACCTTTTTTTGCTCGGATGCCGAAAGGGCACAAGTGCGTGTGCCCACACCCATAATGCAATGCCCTCCACCCCATGCATGCATACACAAACCCCCCCACACACACGTGTCTAGGCCTCAATGAAGCTTCTAGGGCGAACAAGGACAGAAGCACCAGCCTGAAGATGACGAGTGGGACCTCGTCTAAACGTCGCCAGAAATTTCTGAATCCTACATGGGGAAGAAACCCGCATATGCCAAGACCGTCATACCCGTGAAAATCTATGAAAAAATATTAATAAACAAACAAACACCTAGAACTGTTCCTTAACTTTATTCAATTATTCTGTCATTAAAAATTGGGAATCTCATTGAGAAGCAGCCACTGAATTTGTGAGCTGGATTGCCAGCTGACTATTCCTGTTCTAGATAATTCTACCAAAACATATTTGTGGCAGTAGCTTGCAAAGCTACTCAGAAGAGACACACCCTCGATGACAGAAGGGATTATCTTTCCAGAAAGCATTTCATTTATCTTGGCTAAAATACATAGGGTCAAACAGAAAAGAAAGGGAAAATTGTATCCAGTCTCAAACAGACCAAGACCATAATGGTGCAGAGCATGTTGTTATTTTTTTCAAATAGAAATTTTATTTTTCTCCAACATAGAATTAAAAAACGATACATAAGTACAAACACCCTTGCTTAAAATAAAACATGTATATATTTTTCTTTTTCTATTGATCATTCAACGGAGGCTTATTTTCTTCCATTAAAAACACATTCTATAGAACCTATATATCTATATCTATATCTATATCTATATATCTCTCTCTCTATCTCTATCTCTATCTCTATCTCTATCTCTATCTCTCTCTCTCTCTCTCTCTCTCTCTCTATATATATATATATATATATATATATATATATATATATATATATATAATTATTATTAATTAGATTTGTATGCCGCCCCTCTCCGAAGACTCCGAAGATAATATAATATTATCCAGTAAAGAAAACAACAGTCTTTTTCCCACTTTACACTAAAAGATTACATTACATGTAATGATACAACATCATTACATGTAATGATACATGATACAACAGTGATCGGACTCATTCGAGACAATGATGAATCCGCATACAGACGGGAAGTTGAACAACTCTCCTTGTGGTGTGACCAGAACAATCAAGAAATGAACACACTCAAAACCGTAGAAATGGTGGTAGACTTTCAAAGAAACCCTTCCACCCTTCCACCTCTCACAATACTAGACAACACAGTATCAACAGTAGAGACCTTCAAATTTCTAGGTCCTATCATATCTCAAGACCTAAAATGGTCACCTAACATCAAAAACATCATCAAAAAAGCACAACAAAGAATGTTCTTTCTGCGCCAGCTCAGGAAGCTCAAACTACCCAAGGAGCTGCTGATACAGTTCTACAGAGGAATCATTGAGTCTGTCATCTGCACCTCTATCACTGTCTGGTTTGGTGCTGCAACCAAACAGGACCGACACAGACTTCAGAGGATAATCAGAACTGCAGAAAAAACAATGGCTGCCAACCTGCCTTCCATTGAGGACCTGTATACTGCACGAGTCAAAAAGAGGGCGGGGAAAATATTTACTGACCCCTCGCATCCTGGACACAAATTGTTTCAACTCCTACCCTCAAAACGTCGCTACAGAGCAATGCACACCAAGACAACTAGACACAAGAACAGTTTTTTTCCGAACGCCATCACTCTACTAAACAAATAATTCCCTCAACACTGTCAGACTTTCTACTAAATCTGCACTTCTATTCTACTAGTTTTTCTCATCATTCCTATCACCCATTTCCTCCCATGTTGACTGTATGACTGTAACTTGTTGCTTGTATCCTAAGATTTTTATTCATATTGCTTCTTCATTGCTTATTTGACCCCTATGACAATCATTAAGTGTCGTACCACATGATTCTTGACAAATGTATATTTTATTTTATGTACGCTGAGAGCATATGCACCAAGACAAATTCCTTGTGTGTCCAATCACACTTGGCCAATAAAAATCTATCTATCTACATCAGTATAAGCAATATCAGACTCTCTATTATGCCCATCTTAATACAAACTTTCATTTCTACATTTGAGTTAATTAATCCAATATCAATTTAATCCTGTATTTACTATAGGTTCTATAGGTGGAGACCATGTTAATGGCATGAGGAGAAAAAGTTTGCTGTGCATAGCCATAAAGTATTCCCAAGGAGATTTCTTACGTTCTAAAAATAAAGCAACCATTGGTAACACAACCTTCCCCAATGCCCAGGTATTCATTCCTCAGCCATCCTTTCAAAGAAATAATCCAAAATATTAGAACATAAAGAAAAGCAAGCAACTGGATGGAAAAAGTCTTTGGGGATTGATACCATTTAACTGAAAACGCCTCCTTCCTCCGAGACTTCACCGGCACAATTCTAAGGTTGTTTTAAATTAAGCAAAGCCTTTTCTAAATACAGGACAAAATTTCCCAGAGGTTAGAACTTCCCTATAAATATTAGCATAGGACTGATACCAATCAGTCATGCATGCCTGTTCCGACAAGTATGATTGACTGGGGAAGATAAATAGCATTAAGAAACCTTTCCATACTGAAGTCCAATTTAGAAAGCCAATCGGGGTTTTGCCAACAACTATAAACCGCAGACGGTATAAAGGACATTGCTAAGTTTTCCGACAGGCTTTGGATAGCTCAAATATATTCATTCCTGCTCCGTCAACAAAACCACTTTCGACGGCTTTAGGATTGTTGACCATAAATGATATGATGCATGACCATTTTGAAGCGGCGTGGTGAACTTCTGACCCTGGATTACCAACTCCTCATATTCCCACCAACTGGCCACATTGCCTCCAATGGCAATTTGATCCAAAGTAGGGGAATGGTCCTTCTCCCTGCAAGTATTTAGCACATTCATTCTTTGCACATTAAAAATGATACCCCAACTCACTGGGAAGGACTTTGTTGCATCACGGGGATTAAAATCAACCAGGAACTAAAAAACCAGGTCAAAATTTCAAACACGTATTCAAACACACAGATCGTTTGTTAGCCGTAAATCATTTTCTTCTACCTTCACCCATATCCACAGTCTGGGTTTTCATTCCCAGAAAGCCACACTAAATAGATTATTGGGGAGAGTGTGGGGAGAGTGCCTAGAACTAAGACGCCTTAAGCATGATCTAAGTATTGCCCACAAGATCATATGCTGCAACGTCCTGCCTGTCGGCGACTACTTCAGCTTCAACCACAACAACACAAGAGCACACAACAGATTTAAACTTAATATTAACCGCTCCAAACTTGACTGTAAAAAATATGACTTCGGTAACCGAGTTGTCGAAGCGTGGAACTCATTACCGGACTCCGTAGTGTCATCCCCAAACCCCCAACACTTTACCCTTAGATTATCTACGGTTGACCTATCCAGATTCCTAAGAGGTCAGTAAGGGGCGAGTACAAGTGCACTAGAGTGCCTTCCGTCTCCTGTCCCATTGCTCTCCTATATCTCCTATACCTTTCTTCTATTCCTATATCTCTATATTCCTATAATGGCGGGCCCCAGGGGAAGAGCCTTCTCTGTGGCGGCCCCGACTCTCTGGAACCAACTCCCCCCAGAGATTAGAACTGCCCCTACTCTCCCTGCCTTCCGTAAACTCCTTAAAACCCACCTTTGCCGTCAGGCATGGGGGAACTGAAACACCTCCCCCGGGCATGTACAATTTATGCATGGTATGTTTGTGTGTGTGCTTGTTAGTAAATGGGGTTCTTTTTAAACTTTTTAAAATATTTTAAATTTATTTGGATTTGTTACGATTTGTTATATTTTGCTGTGAGCCGCCCCGAGTCCGCGGAGAGGGGCGGCATACAAATCTAAATAATAAATAAATAAAATAAATAAAATCTCTTCTTCTATTCTTTAATTGATATGTTCTATTACTATATCTTCTTTTCCATTCTTTCATAGATATATTTTACTATGAGTATCTCCTCTATAACCTTCATCATGTATTTTACTATGTGTATGTAGATATATACCCACTAAAACCCTCATTGTGTATTGGACAAAATAAATAAATAAAATAAATAAAATCTCTTCTTCTATTCTTTAATTGATATGTTCTATTCCTATATCTTCTTTTCTATTATTTCTTAGATATATTTTACTATGAGTATCTCCTCTATAACCTTCATCATGTATTTTACTATGTGTATATAGATATATACCCACTAAAACCCTCATTGTGTATTGGACAAAATAAATAAAATAAATAAATAAATAAAATAAAGAATGACTTGGTTCCCCCAGAGTCCTCCAGAAATTGGGCAGCATATAAGTACAACCAACCAACCAACCAATAAATAAGTAGGGGTCTCCAAACTTGGCATCTTTTAAGACTTGTGGGCTTCAAGTCCCAGAATTCTCCAGCATGCTGCCTGGGGAATTCTGGGAGTTGAAGTTCTGAAGTCTTAAAGTTGCCAAGTTTGAAGACCTCTGCCCCAAAGCAAGGAAGTAACAAGTCTAAAAAAGATAATTAATGCAGGATCACAACCTGGCTACAAACTGAATCTTGCTGTCTCCTCCAAAATCCAGGAGCTCGGGTTAAGGCTTCTGAGTAAATACAGTGATACCTTGTCTTACAAACTTAATTGGTTCCTGGATGAGGTTCTTAAGGTGAAACGTTTGTAAGACGAAACAATGTTTCCCATAGGAATCAATGGAAAAGCAATTAATGCGTGCAAGCCCCAAATTCACCCCTTTTGCCAGCTGAAGCGCCCGTTTTTGCGCTGCTGGGATTCCCCTGAGGTTCCCCTCCATGGGAAACCCCACCTCTGGACTTCTGTGTTTTTGCGATGCTGCAGGGGAATCCCAGCAGGGGAATCCCAGCATCGCAAAAACAAGCGCTTCGCTGGCAACGGAAGTCCGGAGGTGGGGTTTCCCATGGAGGGGAGCCTCAGGGGAATCCCAGCAGCACAAAAACGGGCGCTTCGCTGGCAACGGAAGTCCGGAGGCGGGGCATCCCAGTGGCGGCTGTGGGTTTGTAAGGTGAAAATAGTTTGTAAGAAGAGGCAAAAAAATCTTAAACCCCGAGTTTGTATCTCGAAAAGTTTGTATGACGAGGCGTTTGTAAGATGAGGTATCACTGTACTGCATAATATCCAGCCTACTCTGGATGGTTACATCAAGTAAATTCCTTTTCTCAATCTCCATTTTCCCTAGCAATTAGAATCATTTTGACCTGATACCAAATTTGAACTCATTAACTGTAAAATATTTAAGTCTTTTGAAATATATTTCTGAAAGGCTTGGCAGGTGAATCCCTCGGTGCAAACATGCCAAAGGTGGACATTTTAAAAAATTAGCAATGATTTAGGGATGGGCAGGGGTGGGTTCCACTTACCTTTGCCACCAGTTCGCATCGCGACGTTTCGTGCACGCGTGCAAATGGGGCGTTGGAACGTACAAACACAATGGTGGAACATAGGGAGTGAATCAAAATTCTTAACTTTTTTATGTTATGTAGATTACCATCTCTACGTAGGCTGTGATCTGGGGGTCCTACAGCCTCGTAGTCCCCCTGAGTCCCCAGGTTCTAGAAACATAGAAACATAGAAGACTGACGGCAGAAAAAGACCTCATGGTCCATCTAGTCTGCCTTTATACTATTTCCTGTATTTTTATCTTAGGATGGATATATGTTTATCTCAGGCATGCTTAAATTCAGTTACTGTGGATTTACCAACCACGTCTGCTGGAAGTTTGTTCCAAGGATCTACTACTCTTTCAGTGAAATAATATTTTCTCATGTTGCTTTTGATCTTTCCCCCAACTAACTTCAGATTGTGTCCCCTTGTTCTTGTGTTCACTTTCCTATTAAAAACACTTCCCTCCTGAACCTTATTTAACCCTTTGACATATTTAAATGTTTCGATCATGTCCCCCCTTTTCCTTCTGTCCTCCAGACTATACAGATTGAGTTCATTAAGTCTTTCCTGATACGTTTTATGTTTAAGACCTTCCACCATTCTTGTAGTCTGTCTTTGGACCCGTTCAATTTTGTCAATATATTTTTGTAGGTGAGGTCTCCAGAACTGAACACAGTATTCCAAATGTGGTCTCACCAGCGCTGTATATAGCAGGATCACAATCTCCCTCTTCCTGCTTGTTATACCTCTAGCTATGCAGCCAAGCATCCTACTTGCTTTTCCTACCACCCAACTACACTGCTCACCCATTTTGAGACTGTCAGAAATCACTACCCCTAAATCCTTTTCTTCTGAAGTATTTGCTAACACAGAACTGCCAATACAATACTCAGATTGAGGATTTCTTTTCCCCAAGTGCATTATTTTACATTTGGAAACATTAAACTGCAGTTTCCATTGCTTTGACCATTTATCTAGTAAAGCTAAATCATTTACCATATTACAGACGCCTCCAGGAATATCAACCCTATTGCACACTTTAGAGTCATCGGCAAATAGGCAAACCTTCCCTACCAAACCTTCCCCTATGTCACTCACAAACATATTAAAAAGAATAGGACCCAGAACTCCTAACTCCTCTTCACTCTTTCTCTCAAACTCAGCTGGCAAAAACACTGGCCTAGGATGCCCAGTCGGCGCTGGCTCATCCTCCTCAAAGTCCCTGACCAGCTGAGTCGGCCGTAGGCCACTCACAATACTAACAAGACAATTGGGTGGAGCTGCTGCCATTTGCAGAAGTGGCATATAACAACGTTGTCCACAGCAGCACTGGATTAACCCCTTTCCCGATCACCAGCAACCAAAATCTAACAATGCAGATTGGCATTGCTTAACAACTACTCATTCAGTGACCATTCCGACTTCAATTGAACAAGACGTACTTATGAGCAGTCCTCAGAATTCCCAGAGTTAGTTTCCCACGGCCACACACACTACAGGCAAAGTAAACGGGGAACGTTTCAGTTGACTGAGAACGGCAAATAGTGATTTATTTAACAACCACAACCTATTAACATTACAAGACACCCATAGGCACCTCGTAGTGAGATGGGCAGCAAACTGATTGAATAAATAACAAATAAGGGGTGCTGGAATTGTCACTGCCAAGTAGCATGATGACTTGACTTAGATTATTATTATTGACCGCAACTTGGGCATCCTCCTCGACTCACAGCTGACTTTAGAACACCATCTTTCGGCTGTGGCGAGGGGGGCATTTGCCCAGGTTCACCTGGTGCACCAGTTGTGGCTCTATCTGGACAGGGAGTCCCTGCTCACAATCACTCATGCCCTCATCACCTCGAGGTTCGACTACTGCAATGCTCTCTACCTGGGGCTACCTCTGAAAAGTGTTCGGACACTTCAAATCATCCAAAATGCAGCCGCGTGAGCAGTCATGGGTCTTCCTAGACACACCCATGTTTCTCCAACGCTCCGCGGACTGCATTGGTTGCCGATTGGTTTCCGGACACAATTCAAAGTGTTGGTGGTGACCTATGAAGCCTACATGTCATTGAACCAGATTACTTACGGGACCACCTTCTGCTGCATGAATCCCAGTGGTCGGTTAGGTCCCACAGATTTGGCCTTCTCTGTGTCCGTCGGCCAGACAATGTCATCTGGCGGGGCCTGGGGGAAGAGCCTCCTCTGTGGCGGCCCCGGCCCTCTAGAATCAGCTCCCTCCAGAGATTCGCCCTGCCCCCACCCTCCTCGACTTTCACAAGAGTCTTAAGACTCATTTATGTCGTCAGGCATGGGGCAACTAGATCAATGCCCCCCCCCCACGTCTATCAAATATGATGTGTGGTTGTGACTGAATGGGCTGACTGATTTTAATATACAGTGATACCTTGTCTTACAAACTTAATAGGTTCCGGGACAAGGTTCCTAAGGTGAAAAGTTTGTAAGACGAAACAATGTTTCCCATAGGAATCAATGAAAAAGCGATTAATGCATGCAAGCTCAAAATTCACCCCTTTTGCCAGCCGAAGCGCCTGTTTTTGCGCTGCTGGGATTCCTCTGAGGCTCCCCTCCATGGGAAACCCCACCTCCAGACTTCTGTGTTTTTGCGATGCTGCAAGAGAATCCCAGCAGGGGAATCCCAGCATCGCAAAAATGGGTGCTTCGCTGGCAACGGAAGTCTGGAGGCGGGGCATCCCAGCAGCGGTGGTGAAAATAATTTGTAAGAAGAGGCAAAAAAATCTTAAACCCCGGGTTTGTATCTTGAAAAGTTTGTATGACAAGGCGTTTGTAAGACGAGGTATCACTGTATTGGGATTTTAGTTTGTAATTCTTAATTAATTAGATTTGTTGTATACGTTGTTTATATTGTATCTTGTGAGCTGCCCCGAATCTTCGGAGAAGGGCGGCATACAAATCTAATAAATAATAATAATAACAACAACAACAACAACAATAATAATTTATTACTGTGTCCCTATAGCAGACGAGCAAGTTGAGCCTGAGGCGGGCGGGCGGCAAACATATCATCCGTTTGGAGTCCTATGCCCCCCATAAAAGACCTACGTCTAGCCCCCCTTGAAGTTTATTGACTTGACTTGGTAGTTCAGTTCCTTGTGTATAGATAGCATGAAATTAACCCGTAGTATTTTTTAACTCTAACCCTGGTTCCTGACGTCTTGCCCCTGACAGTCACTTAATAACAGCATTTCCAACCCCAATTGCCTTTACAGTGATCCCTCGATTTTCGCGGGTTCAAACTTCGCGAAACGGCTATACCATGGTTTTTCAAAAAATATTAATAAAAAAATACTCCGCGGTTTTTTTTCTATACCACGGTTTTTCCCACCCGATGACGTCATACGTCATCACCAAGAGTCACTTCTCTCTCTTTTTCTCTTTCTTTCCTGTCATTCTCTGCTTCAATCATTTTCTCATTTCTCTTTCTTTCTCCCTTTTTCTATCATTTTTTTCTCTCTCTCTCTACCTTCCACTCTCCCCCCTCTTGCTCTCTCTCTCTTTCTCCCTCCCTCTCTCTCTCCCTCTCTGTGAGAACGCCTGCCCCGCCTCTCCTGCAGCCCCCTCGCTGATAGCTGGGACGAAAGCGCTCTCAGCTAAGGGACTGTGAGAGGGGTGGGGTGGGCATTCTCAAAGCGCTCAGAGCGGCTACCGGCCGAATGAGGATGATGAGAAGCCGTAGCCGCCAGCGCTGCTGCAGGAGGACCCGTGTCCCAAGAAAGCCGGTGAGAGGGGTGGATCGGGCGGGCGGTAGTGGCGAGGGGGCCGGAGGCGCTGGGGGGGTGGGGGCAGCCGACATTCAAAACAATCTTTGCCGGCCTCCGCACTTTCATCGCTCCCCGCCCCCAACTTGAAGCCCGGCTCCTTGCGCTGCCTTGAAAAAGGGTGCATGGGGGTAGTTTTTGGCTGTCCATAGCCAAAAATGGTGTTTTTACTTCCTCACCGCTATTTCGCGGAAATTCGACTTTCGCGGGCGGTCTTAGAACACAACCCCCGCGAAAATCGAGGGAACACTGTATTTAACTAAGGCTACCTATACACAACACAAATGCCCCAGAAATCAGGGCATCAACTGAGAAGCAAAACCCAAGATTAGATTGGGGGGGTGGGCAGGTGATTAGAAATGGCTTTTTATAATTTCTGCACTACCAACCACAGCTGCCCCGTATCTTCCAGCCAGAACAGCTGGTGCAGATATAGGCATAAAGAGAATGATTTTGGCCAAGGAGCCTCTGTGCAAACCATGAGAACATTTCCTCTTTTATGCAGGATCCCTCCCTCCCTTCCCTCCTGCTGCAACAGCGACCCTGCTACAAAGCAAGCAAGGACAGGTCTTGAGCTGGCTCTGTCTTGATTTACAGAATTCCTCAGCTAGCAGCTGCATTGCAGATGAACCCTCTTAAAGTGGACACACGCCTCATCAAGCCAGTCAGTAGGCTGCAGAGTCAGACCCAATCTAGCGGGGCAGTTTGTTAGAAAGCAAGGAAACAGTTCCGATCTCATTTACTCCACCATCACAAAGATTACAGGAACACAACTTGCTATTTTGGCTACGTCGTCACTCTTTATGCAGAACGACCTGTAAAATAAGAACTTTAACATCTCTCTAGATCAGTGTTTCCCAACCTTGGCAACTTGAAGATATCTGGACTTCAACTCCCAGAATTCCCCAGCCAGCAGATAAAAGAAAAAGACACATTTGTCAAGAATCATGGGTACAGCACTTAATGATTGTCACAGGGGTCAAATAAGCAATGAAGAAACAATTAATATTAATAAAAATCTTAGGATACAAGCAACAAGTTACAGTCATACAGTCCTAAGTGGGAGGAAAAGGATGATAGGAATGATGAGAAAAACTAGTAGAAATAGAAGTGCAGACTTAGTAAAAAGTTGACGGTGTTAAGGGAATTATTTGTTTAGTAGAGTGATGGCGTTTGTTCTTCTGCTTAGTTGTCTTGGTGTGCAGTGCTCTGTAGTGACGTTTTGAGGGTAGGAATTGAAACAATTTGTGTCCAGGATGTGAGGGGTCAGTAAATATTTTCACCGCCCTCTTTTTGACTCGTGCAGTATACAGGTCCTCAATAGAAGGCAGGTTGGCAGCAATTGTTTTTTTCTGCAGTTCTGATTGTCCTGTGAAGTCTTTGTCAGTCCTGTTCGGTTGCAGAACCAAACCAGACAGTTATAGAGGTGCAGATGACAGACTCAATGATTCCTCTGTAGAGCTGGATCACCAGCTCCTTGGGCAGTTTGAGCTTCCTGAGTTGGCGCAGAAAGGACATTTTTTTTGTTGTGCTTTTTTTGATGACGTTTTTGATGCTAGGTGACCATTTGGGCCAACCACATCAACACAGTTCCAAGAGAAGAAAATAGTGGTGCTTTCTGAACTTGATTTGTTGCAGATGTTTCATTACCCAGGTATCTTTAGATATGAGCTAGTTGTGCAGTGAAAACTCTGCAAGAAAACAACAAGTTCAGAGAACATCTAAGACTCAGTATAATCCGCTGCTCTTTGAATTGGCTTTATCAGTTTAAAAAAAAATACAAAAAGGAATTGATTTACCCGCTGGCTGATGAAATTTTACTCTTGTTTTCATTTATTTAGAATGAAGTACCCAGGGTAATTTATGGAACAATAAAATGGTAATTAAAAAATCGGCATCGATCCTACCTTTTGAAAATGCAGCCAGCCAAGGCTGGTTGAGGAATTCTGGGAGTTGAAGTCTACAAGTCTTAAAAGTTGCCAAGGTTGGAGAACCCTGACCTATATGAACTATATTAGTGTGCCTTTGAATCTGAAAAGCAATACATATTGGGAAGTGTACCTGAGAAGTAATTTACACTGCTTTGTACCGTTTCATGTACTTTTTAGCTGAACTGAGAAGCTAGGACAGTTCCACAGCATAACAACCCAGGCATAATTACATAGAAACATAGCAGATTGACGGCAGAAAAAGACCTCATGATCCATCTAGTCTGCCCTTACACTATTTTCTGTATTTTATCTTAGGATGGATATATGTTTATCCCAGGCATGTTTAAATTCAGTTACTGTGGATTTATCAACCACGTCTGCTGGAAGTTTGTTCCAAGGATCTACTACTTTTTCAGTAAAATAGTATTTTCTCATGTTGCTTTTGATCTTTCCCCCAACTAACTTCAGATTTGTGTCCCCTTGTTCTTGTGTTCACTTTCCTATTAAAAACACTTCCCTCCGGGACCTTATTTAACCCTTTAACATATTTAAATGTTTCGATCATGTCCCCCCTTTTCCTTCTGTCCTCCAGACTATACAGATTGAGTTCATTAAGTCTTTCCTGATACGTTTTATGCTTAAGACCTTACACCATTCTTGTAGCCCGTCTTTGAACCCGTTCAGTTTTGTCAATATCTTTTTGTAAGTGAGGTCTCCAGAACTGAACACAGTATTCCATATGTGGTCTCACCAGCACTCTATATAGCAGGATCATAATCTCTCTCTTCCTGCTTGTTATCCCTCTAGCTATGCAGCCAAGCATGCTACTTGCTTTCCCTACCGGCTGACTGCACTGTCAACTCCCTCTTCTGAAGACTGAATCTGAACACCATATAGTTTGGGAGAGATGTCCCTTAGTCAATGTTTTTAGAAACATAGAAACATAGAAGACTGACGGCAGAAAAAGACTTCATGGTCCATCTAGTCTGCCCTTATACTATTTCCCAGTATTTTATATTACAATGGATATATGTTTATCCCAGGCATGTTTAAATTCAGTTACTGTGGGTTTACCAACCACGTCTGCTGGAGGTTTGTTCCAAGGATCTACTACTCTTTCAGTGAAATAATATTTTCTCCCATTGCTTCTGATCTTTCCCCCAACTAACTTCAGATTGTGTCCCCTTGTTCTTGTGTTCACTTTCCTATTAAAAACACTTCCCTCCTGAACCTTATTTAACCCTTTAACATATTTAAATGTTTCGATCATGTCCCCGATCATTGTCTTTATTTCTATTTTTATGGTTTTGCTGTTATACTATTGTGTGTGTGTGGGAGTTCTTTTTAATCTTGCCAATCAATGTTCTTATCTGAATTTTTTTTTCTAGGTAAGCCCAGAATCTTATGATTGGTAAGATGCAGAAATATGATTAATAAATTACTACTCCAAAATCAGAAAATATCACTTCGGCAAAATTCTCTCGGGGAGACCAGAAAGTTTTGTAGCTGCAAGAAGGCTGCTTACTTTTACAAATGTTCATGACCACAAAAAAATTCAAAAGGAATTACAATCAGAAGATCTAATAGGTTTTAAATAAAGAATTACAGTGTTCCCTCAATTTTCGCGGGGGATGCGTTCCGAAACCGCCCGCGAAAGTCGAATTTCCGCGAAGTAGAGATGCGGAAGTAAATACACTATTTTTGGCTATGAACAGTATCACAAGCCTTCCCTTAACACTTTAAAGCCCTAAACTGCAATTTCTCATTCCCTTATCAACCATTTAGATTACTATTCACCATGTTTATTTATTAAAGTTTATTTAAAAAAAATATTTATTAAAGGCGGATGAAAGTTTGGCAATGATGTATGACGTCATCGGGCAGGAAAAACTGTGGTATAGGGGGGGAAAACCGCAAAGTATTTTTTAATTAATATTTTTGAAAAACCGTGGTATAGCCGTTTCGCGAAGTTCGAACCCGCAAAAATCGAGGGACCACTGTACTGCAAACCAATTTGTTGTGGTAAACACTAAGCCGCATAAAAAAGGAGGAATTTGTGACATACAATTCCAATTTGTTCCTGTGCTTATTTTCCCCAAATATCTGGATCCTGAAGCTTGAAACCTGACGGCCCTTTCATGAACCCCAGTAAGTTATATTGGCTGGGGTTAGATGTGAGTTGTAGCTGTAACACATTGCCAAGAGTGCCAGGTTATTGTTAGCATAACGAGCCTACAACTGCCAGATGTTGCATATTGTAATGTCAACATTCAAGTGTAAATGCATATTTGAATTTTTCAGTAGGAGACTGCTTTGCAGCTGTCGAAAGAGCTCATTACTTTATTTGCTTATCTGTTTTACTTTTCCAAGTTTGATACCATAAACTCCCTCCACTGTTTTATACCATAAACTTCCTCCCAAAACCACAACCGTTCCTAACAGCAAAGATAAAACTCTTCAAGCCATTTATTTCATGATCCTTCCTCCTATGGTTCAAAAGCAGTGATCCTGGTCTCAAAGAATAGACGTCCTCATATGTACTCACAATAAAACGTTTTGCAAGGACTTATGAATGCACGGCTGCTAAAAAAAATATTCTCCCTCAGTGGAATGCATGCCCAGCTGGTTTAAACTGGTTTTGTGAACAAGCAGAACGCTGTCATTTCGGCCTCGTAAATGCTTCGTATTATATTTAGTTGAGCTGAGAAATGATATAATTCTACGGCATAATAAAACATGCACAACACAACAAAAAACTTCTAAAATGTTGTAAAGTTACACTAATTTGATTTCTTTATGCAAGGTCTGAATTTTCTCTTGAGAGTCAGAGGAAAGCAAGATAAAGCCGTTTAATGTTTCCAAATGTAAAATAATGCACTTGGGGAAAAGGAATTCCCAATCTGTATATTATTATTATTATTATTATTATTATTATTATTATTATTATTATTATTATTATTATTATTATTACTATTACTATTATTACTACTATTATTACTATTACTATTATTATTATTATTATTATTATTATTATTATTATTATTATTATTATGCGGCTCACAGGATACAAGTATTGTATTGGCAGTTCTGTGTTAGCAAAAACTTCATAAGAGAAGGATTTAGTGGTAGTGATTTCTGACAGTCTCAAAATGACCTCATGGTCCATCTAGTCTGCCCTTATACTATTCCTGTATTTTATCTTAGGATGGATATGTTTATCCCAGGCATGCCTAAATTCAGTTACTGTCCATCTAGTCTGCCCTTATACTATTCCTGTATTTTATCTTAGGATGGATATATGTTTCTCCCAGGCATGCTTAAATTCAGTTACTGTGGATTTACCAACCCCGTCTGCTGGAGGTTTGTTCCAAGCATCTACTACCCTTTCAGTCAAATAATATTTTCTCACGTTGCTTTTAATCTTTCTTTCCCCCAACTAACCTCAGATTGTGCCCCCTTATTCTTGTGTTCACTTTCCTATTAAAAATACTTCCCTCCTGAACCTTATTTAACCCTTTAACATATTTAAATGTTTCGATCATGTCCCCCCTTTCCCTTCTGTCCTCCAGACTATACAGATTGAGTTCATTAAGTCTTTCCTGATACGTTTTATGCTTAAGACCTTCCACCATTCTTGTAGCCCGTCTTTGGACCCATTCAATTTTGTCAATATCTTTTTGTAGGTGAGGTCTCCAGAACTGAACACAGTATTCCAAATGTGCTCTCACCAGCGCTCTATATAAGGGAATAGGCGTTGATTGCTTACCTGAACGCCTCTTCTCGTACGGTGAGTGGGTACAGCAGTCACATGGGTTGCTCCTGTCCAATCCGTTGGAACTGAGCCTAGTATTAAAAAAGACTGCTGGATCCGCCCCTTCCCCAGAATTCGCGAATCCATAGACTAGGCTCAGTAGTGAAGCTCTTTAATGTTCAACTCTCATGTGTTATAAGAAAATAGAATAGAAGGTAAAGAAGACCACACAAAGGGAGGGAAGTGACTGCTGTACCCACTCACCGTACGAGAAGAGGCGTTCAGGTAAGCAATCAACGCCTATTCTCCGTACTGAAGGAGTGGGTCCAGCAGTCACATGGGACATACCCAAGAGATAGGTCCCTAGGGTGGGAGTACATTGCTATCGTGAGAGATAACGGATTGGAGTACTCTTCTGCCGAAGGCAGCGTCCGCTGATGCGTACGAATCGTTGATGAAGGAATTTGGCGAGGCCCAAGTGGCTGCTTTGCAGACTTCTTCCAACGGAGCCTGAGTCGCCCAAGCGGCAGATGTGGCAGCACTTCTGGTGGAATGCGCTGTAACATTCCTTGGAATGGAAAGGGAAGCTGTCTCGTAGGCCTTAGAGATGGTCCCTCTGATCCAACGACCTATTGCTGTAGAAGGCACTCTGGATCCCAAGGATCTGGGATGGTAGGCTATGAAGAGTGCTTCAGGCCTCCGGATGGATCTTGTGCGTTGGATATAAACCTTTAGCGCTCTAGTGAGATCCAGAGTGTGCCATCTAGTTGCCAGGGGATGCTCTCGTTGGAGGCAGAAGGAAGGTAATATGATATCCTGAGATCTGTGGGACATGGAACTGACCTTTGGTAGAAAGGTGGGGTCCAGTCGCAGAACCACCTTGTCCTGGTGAAACTGACAAAGGTCCTGTCTGATAGAAAGGGCTGCCAACTCAGATATGCGTCGGGCGGATGTAATCGCCACCAGGAATGCTACCTTGAAGGATAGGTACCTGAGGGACGCAGAGTTCAGGGGTTCGTAAGGTGCCTGAGTAAGAGAGTGGAGAACCCGTGGCAAGTCCCAGGTGAGATATCTGTGGATTTTAGAAGACCTGAGGTTGGCCACTCCTCTTAGAAATTCTTGGATTTCTGGAAGGGAGCGGAGGGGCTGCCTGCGAGGCCCCGCCAAGACGGAAGAGATGGCGGCCAGGTGTCGGCGGATGGTGCTGGTAGAGAGGCCTTGGTGGGAGCCTTTCATGAGGAAGGAGATTATCCTGTGGATGGGAAGACACAGGGGAGATAAGCCCTCCTGCAAGCACCACTGATGGAATTTGGACCAAGTATGGTCGTAGATCCGGTTGGTAGACCCTCTTCTAGACTTCAGGATGATTTCCACTGTGTCCGGGTCATACCCTCGCAGGTCTAAGTCCCTCCGGATAATAACCAGGCGGTGAGGTGGAACCACTCTGGTTCTGGATGGAAGGAGGCCCCCTGTCGCAACATATCCTCCGAAACGGGGAGTCGCCAGGGGTCCTGGACGGACATTGTTGGAAGGTCCGCGAACCAGGGCCTGCGAGGCCAGAGAGGGGCAATCCGAATTACTCGGGCCTTCTCCAGGAGGATTTTGTTGATCACGTCTGGCAGAATTGGAATTGGAGGGAAGGCATACAATAGACCTGGAGGCCAAGGACTCCTGAGAGCAGTGATTGCCTCTGCTCCCGGAGATGGGAACCTGGAGGTGAAGTGAGGGAGCTGGGCATTGGCTTTGGTCGCCAATAGATCCAACACTGGATGGCCGAACCTGAGGCAGATTTGGTGGAACAGTGACTGATGGAGATTCCACTCGCCTGGATCTATGGTCGCTCGCGAGAGCCAGTCCGCTTGGACGTTGAGGCTCCCCGAGATGTGGACGGCTAGAAGCGACTGGAGATTCTTCTCTGCCCAAAAGCCTAACTTCAGGGCCTCCCTCCTGAGGGCCTAGGCTCTTGTGCCTCCCTGTCTGCAAATATGGCTTTTGGTGGCTATATTGTCGGTGAAAATCAGCACATGCTGGTTGGAGATGTGAGATTGGAATTGTTTTAGAGCTAGAGACACGGCTCTTAATTCCAATCAATTGATGGGCCTGGAAGCCTCCTCCAGTGACCATGTGCCCTGAGCTAAAAGACCCTGGGCGTGGGCTCCCCAGCCCGAAAGGCTGGCATCTGTGGTGACTACAACTGGTCGGGGCACTGGAAGGGAGATCCCTTGTCTAGGGCTGGAGAAGTCCACCACTTGAGGGATCTGCGAACCGTCGGTGGAATGGCGACGATTCGAGTTGCTGTGGCCCGATCTCTGGGAGGTAATAGAAGCCACTGTAGTTCCCTGGCGTGAAGACAGGCCCAGGGGACAATACCAATAGATGACACCATTTTACCCAAAAGGGAAGATAGGGTGGCAATGGAGGTAAATTGCTGGGGCAGGATGCGAGCAATGAGATCCAAAAAGCTGCGTTTTCTCTCAGTGGAGAGGAAAACCTGGGATAACTCAGAATTAATGATAGTTCCCAGATGCAGAATGGAAGTGGATGGATCAAGGTGGCTCCTTTTAAGATTTATGGAGAAACCATGATTCTGTAGAACCGACATGGTAAAAGAGAGGTCTGCCACCACCCAGTTCTGGAATTTCCATGAATTAAAATGTCATCTAAATAACATAAAATATGAATGGGAGAAGCCCGGATATGAGTCGCCAAGGATCCCAAGAGTTTAGTGAAGACTCTGGGAGCTGAGTAGAGCCCAAATGGCATGGCCCTACACTGAAAATGCCTGCCTTGAAAGGCAAAGCGCAGAAATTTCCTATGGACCTTGACAATGGGGATATGGAGGAAGGCCTCCGTGAGATCCAGAGACATCATAAAGTCTCCCCGATGTAGAGCTGCTAAAAATGGAAGATAAGGAATGCATTTTGAAAATCCTATATTTTATGAACCGGTTCAATTTTTTTAGATCTAAGATGGCTCTCCAGCCTCCAGAGGTCTTAGGGACCATGAAGAGGATGGGAGAAAGCCTAAACCTCTCTGGAGAGAGGGGACCGGTTGAATAGCTCTAATAGTCAACAAATGACAAATAGCCTCCTCCATTCGGATACGAGATGGAGGGGAACTGGGAGAAGGACAAGAAATGAAACGGTTAGGGGGAGGTGAGATGAACTCTAACCTTAGGCTCCTTTCCACAGTGTCAATGACCCAGGGGTCCTTACAAGAACGGTGCCAGGCGGAAGAGAACCAGGCTAGGCGACCGCCTATGGGAAAGGAGGAAAACTTACCATCTGGCTCTTTTGGAAGCCCTGGTAGAAGAGGATCCTCTCTGATAACGGGAACCTCTGCCCCTGGTGGTTCTAGATTGGGATCGAAACCGAGGGGAATACTGACCTGGACTCCTTTGAAATGCGAAGTCCTGATGCTGTAGACGCCCTGTGCCGAAAGGGCTACGGTTTAGGGGCCTTCTTGGTGGTAGGTCCCAAGACCTTTTTCTTGTCTGTGGACTCTGTAAGGAGAGGGTCCAGAAGGTCTCCGAAGAGGAGGTCACGTTTCAGCGGACCCATGGCTAACTGCCACTTCTGTCTTACTCCCGCCTGCCAAGGGCGGAGCCATAGAAGTCTTCTGGTCGTTGTGGAGGCTGCTACTGACCTGGCTGCAAATCTGGAAGATTGGAGGGTAGCATCTGCTACATATTGGGCAGCTGCGAAGATTTTGTTGAAATCCTGTTGGCCCCGTAAGTCATCTGGAGGCAGGTGTGGTTGGAGCTGACGAAGCCACAAGAGCATAGCTCTGGAAAAGAAGGATGCCGCTGCAGCACTCTTAAAGGCCCATGAGTCTGCAAGAAGACTCCTTTTGAGCATTGCTCAAGTCGTTTGTCCTCTGGCCGGAGGACCTCCTCTGCTTCGCCAGGCATGGCGGCAGTCGAGTGGAGAGTCTTCACTGGTTCATCTGGCTTGGGACTGTTAGGAGTTCCTCATAGACGGAGGAGAGCTTGTAGAGCTTCTTGTCCTTGGGAGTGGGAGTAAGCCAGCAGTTGGGTGGTCCCACTGTTTAAGCAAGGCATCCTTAAACAACTTGGGCATAGGAATTACCTCATTGTCTTCCTGTTGTTTCATGAAATAAGGAAGATTATCCTCCGGAGGATCTGAGGAAGAAGTAGCCTGTTTTTCTTGCCCGGCTAGCCCCGTGGATACTCTAGCTTTAAGCAGGAGAGATTTGAAAAGCTGCGAAGGGAAGATGGCAGCTGGGGCTGGAATCTTAATCTGAGATTCCTCATCTTCCGACAGACGCTGAAATGGGTCATCATCCTCTTCTGCATCCACGTCCTCATCCTCTTCCTGAGAGGAGTCAGAGACCTCCATGGCTGGGGCTCTGTAGGAAGGAGAAGAACTCACGGGACGGGAGGAGCGTGGAGAGGGATGAGACAGAGAAGGCACATTGAAAGATGAGAGTTTAGCGTCAATGGTGTTAGTCAGAATAGTCAAGATAGACTGAAACTCCGGTGGCAAGGAAGAAAAATCAGCCGGAAAAGCCGGAGGATCCCTGAGGGCCTGAGCAGGTTCTGGCTGGGAGGAATCCTCGGTAATATCTGGCTCCTCTGGACCTAAACCCCATAGGTTAGGTTGGGGTGGATTTAGGTTTGGCTCATCCAGGGATAGCACAGGAACCCCAGAAAGAGGCAGGTTAGAGGCCTCCGGGGGGGTTGGATAGATATGCACTTGGGCCTGCACCTTAAAAGTTTGGTTTATCATGTATTTTTTGTAGGGCTGGGTCCCTTCTCTTCTCAGCCCTGGTGGGCTTGGCTAAGGAATGGGTGCCTGAGGAAGAGGAGGAAGAGGCCTGGGGAACTTCAGTAGAATTACCAGTAGGCCTAACCTCTTTGGGACCTTTGGTAGTGCCTCTCTTGGGAAAAGAAGCCATAGTCTGACAATTAACAGAAGACAAGGCTGAGCCAATAACTGAATAATAAGGAGAAGAATTTCAAGGACTTCCCAAGAGGAATGGATCCTGCTTCGAGGCCTCGAAGCTGCTGAAACTTGAGGACAATCTGGGCAAACCCAGAGTTCGTGCCCCCAAACCCAGCGGGGCCAGCCTCCCTAAACTTTATAATTAAGTAAACCAAGGCACTCTGGTTGGAGGCTTAGCCGGTGGAGAATTTAGCCTGGGACCCCCAAGGCCCGCTCCGGGATCCACGCGGTGGACTGAGGCCTACACGGCTGGCAGGGGGCCAACACGAGAGGCCTAGATTTAAAAAGGGCGCGAAGGCCTTCGCGCCGAAAAAGATCGCTGAGTAAAATTTCTTAAAGGGGAAGCGATCGACTAAGTCCAGGAGACTAGAAGGCGTCTCACTCCGCAGGAGGTATTTCTTAAGCCCTTAAATATTTTTGTATACAATAAATAATCAATAATTCAATAGGTAAATACTTGCACCAGGACCTCCAGGCCAAAGGATTAGAAGAATCCACAAGCGGCCGCAGGAATCGTAACCGGCAAAACCGCCGGGGGAAAACGAAACCGCAACTTCTCCCAAGGAAAAAAGCCGAGCCGCTTTTTTTCTTTTTTTCTTTTAAACGGCTGGCGCAATTAGTGCAAGTAAATAATTAAAGACAATAAATCTTACTACTTTTTGAAGGAAAGGATCGAAGGGAAGGTGTTAGAATGTTGAACGAGCTATCACAATACAACCGCAGGATATGCGAACTGAGCGAATTCTGGGGAAGGGGCGGATCCAGCAGTCTTTTTTAATACTAGGCTCAGTTCCAACGGATTGGACAGGAGCAACCCATGTGACTGCTGGACCCACTCCTTCAGTACGGAGAATCACAATCTCTCTCTTCCTGCTCATTATACCTCTAGCTATGCAGCCAAGCATCCTACATGCTTTCCCTACCGCCTGACCGCACTGCTCACCCATTTTGAGACTGTCAGAAATCACCCCCCTAAATCCTTCTCTTCTGAACAACTCCTCAGCTGTCTTTCAGGCTGAATCTACCTTCTGAGTGTGTGGGGAAGTGAAATCGTGTGCAAAACATCACGATGCAAAACAGTGGTGAAGGTAAGTAGAACCCAGCCCTGAGTTGCACCTTAGGCATGAAAGCCAGCTGGCTGCCTTTGGTCCAGTCAATCCAACCCACATCACAGGGTTGTTGTGGGGAAAATAGCAGTCCGAAGACGTTTTATGTATTGTTCTCCGATTTCAGTTACAGTGGTACCTCTACTTACGAATTTAATTCGTACTGTGACCAGGTTCTTAAGTAGAAAAATTTGTAAGAAAAAGCCATTTTTCCCATAGGAATCAATGTAAAAGCAAATAATGCGTGCGAATGGGGAAACCACAGGGACAGTGGAGGCCCTGTTTCCTCCCAGAAGATTCCTACAGAGGCCCCATGGAGGCTTCTCCCCGCCTTTTTCTGGCCCTGTTTCCTCCCAGAAGATTCCTAGAGAGGCCACACAGAGGCTTCTCCCCGCCTTTTTCTGTCCCTGTTTCCTCCCAGGAGATTCATAGAGAGGCCCCACGGAGGCTTCTCCCTGCCTTTTCTGTCCCTGTTTCCTCCCAGGAGATTCATAGAGAGGCCCCACGGAGGCTTCTCCCTGCCTTTTCTGTCCCTGTTTCCTCCCAGGAGATTCATAGAGAGGCCCCACGGAGGCTTCTCCCCGCCTTTTCTGTCCCTGTTTCCTCCCAGGAGATTCATAGAGAGGCCCCACAGAGGCTTCTCCCTGCCTTTTCGGGTTACATTTTCGGAGGGTCGGGTTTGTAAGTGGAAAATGGTTCTTGAGAAGAGGCAAAAAAATCTTGAACACCCAGTTCTTATCTAGAAAAGTTCATAAGTAGAGGCATTCTTAGGTAGAGGTACCACTGTATTTGTAAAGTAAGAAAAGCCAGGATACAAATAAACAAATAAAATATTTTTTGTGCATGTTCCCAAGACAGAGAGTGAGAGAAGTGGGGGTTGTGCTTCGAACGGGACCCTTGTAGACCAGAATGTTGAAGATGCACCACTGCTCAGTGGCAAAATGCCTATTGTCTTTAAAGGGCTCCTCATGTGGGACTGGTGCCATGGCAAGGCTGAGGTTTTTCCAAACTGGCTGTACTGGATATTACAGCACGCACGATACAGCAGGGGCAGCCCCCTCCTCCAAAGGATAGCAGGATGAGTTGGAGCATGGAATGATTTCCAATACCCCCTCCGCTCTAGTATTTAATCAACTTTTGCCAGACAAAGCATTTGCGAGTTCCTGGGAGAACTACCATCACCTCCTGCCTCAGCCAAAGCAGCTATAAAAAGAACCTGAGTATAACTATACAAATTCCATCCAAATGCACTAGCTCTTAACCTGTGAGTAGGCAGCCGCTGTGGAAAAATGAGGACAGACGTAACGTTTTCTATTCGGGAAAACATAATCAACCTTCTTATCCGCTCAACAAATAACTTGTTAGTGCAAATTTGTGTTCTTCAAACATGGCAACTTTAAGATGTGTGGACTCCAACTCCCAGAATTCCCAGCTAACTTGCTGGCTGGGGAATTCTGGGAGTCGAAATCCACCTTGTTGCCAAATTTGAAAAACACTGAAATAATGAAATGATGCAGTTATTTATAATCTGTGTGATTGACAAAATTGAATGGGTCCAAAGACGGGCTACAAGAATGGTGGAAGGTCTTAAGCATAAAACGTATCAGGAAAGACTTAATGAACTCAATCTGTATAGTCTGGAGGACAGAAGGAAAAGGGGGGATATGATCGAAACATTTAAATATATTAAAGGGTTAAATAAGGTCCAGGAGGGAAGTGTTTTTAATAGGAAAGTGAACACAAGAACAAGGGGACACAATCTGAAGTTAGTTGGGGGAAAGATCAAAAGCAACATGAGAAAATATTATTTTACTGAAAGAGTAGTAGATCCTTGGAACAAACTTCCAGCAGACGTGGTTGGTAAATCCACAGTAACTGAATTTAAACATGCCTGGGATAAACATATATCCATTGTAAGATAAAATACAGGAAATAGTATAAGGGCAGACTAGATGGACCATGAGGTCCTTTTCTGCCGTCAGTCTTCTATGTTTCTATGTGTAGAAATTGATTATTCCCCTCAACGAAAGAAGAAAAGTTTTCAGTCTGACAACAACAAATTTTATGCATGGTATGTCTGTATGTATGTTTGGTTTTACAATAGGGGTTTTTAACTGTTTATATTGGACTGTCATATACTGTTTACTACTGTTGTTAGCCGCCCCGAGTCTACAGAGAGGGGCGGCATACAAATCCAATCAAATCCAATCCAATCAAAACAAAAATTGTAAAGAATCCTTAATTCACAATTTTCCCTCTATCCTTAATCCACTAAGTGGCCTAAAGTAAGACTTTCTCTCAGCTTCAATCTTTCTTTTTAATTTATATAACCTGCATTATAGGATTGTTATAAACAAGATTCACAGATGGCGGGTGCTTTGAACATATTTAAAAATATAAATGTATTTTTGTTCGTATTACACAGACAGGATGCACAAATAGCTTAAGGAGAAAATCCGAATTAAGCAGCAGCTGATGTCAGTAATATTTCCAAGCCCTCTTAATTGTCCTCTTTTGGCGTCACACAAGGCAAAAGGACACACAGGAAATCAAGCTGACATAATTCTGTCGGTACACCAAATTTTCTAAGAGAGCCGCTAAATGCAGAGTTCTGAGCTTTTGGGCTGGATGTTTTTAAGACTTCCGTCATTTTTCTTCTACAACAACAGCGACAGAAATGGTGATGTAAAAACACCTCTCCTCAATTGAAGCAGCACCAAAACTGAGCAAGAACCACTACAAGCATCTTAAATTTGAAATGACTCGAGCTCAAAATAGTTTCAAATGCCACCCCAATATGTTCTATAAAACGTATTCTCATCTGAACAGCCCTGACTATAAACTTAGCGGTTCTAGAAACTACATATATATTTGTACCCTGAAGAAAATATAATTGTTTATTACAGTCCCAGTGTATGATTTTGTCAAAGGAGATGCAAAGGAGATGAACTCACTTAAGAATATTTTATATCAGTATCTTAGATTTGTTTAATATAATCCTTTGCACGAGTTATATTCTCATGTTTTACTACTCAATTTTAGCATATTATGCTGCATTTTAACTTATTATTTATTCAAATTCCCTCTATTTTAGCCAATTTTATTGTATTTTAAACCAGTCACAGTTTTTTGACGACCGATGTGGTCCTTTTCCTCGCTTTGATATGGTCGATTGACTAATCAAATAAAGTTGATATTGGTAATAGTTTCAAAAGTAAAGCAAACTGATTCAAACTTCTGGGATGTGTTCCGAGCATTCTGAAAAAGTTCCAGATTTTGAGACCTGCTTTATAAAAGCTAACATTTTTGTTAACCCGGGTTTAGCACATCATTTAAATCCAACCATTTCCCAAATTCTGGTGGGGCCGGTAGGCCCGTTTTTCGCCCTCCCCAGGCTCCGGAGGCAAAAATGCCCTGCCCCATCTCCATGGAGACTCTCCAGAAGCTAAAAATTTGTTTGTTTGTTTGATTGATTGATTTTTATGCCGCCCTTCTCCTTAGACTCAGGGCAGCTTACAACATGCTAGCAATAGCACTTTTTAACAGAGCTAGGCTATTGCCCCCACAATCCGGGTCCTCATTTTACCCACCTCGGAAGGATGGAAGGCTGAGTCAACCTTGAGCCGGTGATGAGATTTGAACCACTGACCTTCAGATCAACAGTTAGCTTCAGTGGCCTGCAGTACAGCACTCTACCTGATGCGCCACCCCGGCTCACTTGCCCTCCCAGATTCTCAGTGCGAGTCAAAAATCAGCTGGCCAACATGCATATGCACATTGGAGCTGAGCTAGGTAACGGCTCACGTGCCAACAGATATGGCTCCGCATACCACCTGTTCCATAGGTTCATCATCACTCCTTTAGAGTATCATAGAGCCTCGGTGGCGCAGTGGTTAGAGTGCAGTACTGCAAGCTACTTCTGCTGCTTCACCAGCTGTCAGCAGTTTGACAGGTCGAATCTCAGTAGGCTCAAAGTTGACTCAGCCTTCCATCCCTTCAAGGTTGGTAAAGTGAGGACCCAGATTGTTGGGGGTCATATGCCTTCTCTCTGTAAACCGCTTAGAGAGGGCTGTGAAGCGGTATATGTCTAAATGCTATTGCTATTTCCCCTGTGATTACACTGTCCTGTTGGCTTTTCTTTTAAGGCCTGGACTTGGGTTAGAGCCCATCTCCTGCAATGTTGAAGATAGTTTAGATAGAAACATAGAAACATAGAAGTCTGACGGCAGAAAAAGACCTCATGGTCCATCTAGTCTGCCCTTATACTATTTTCTGTATTTTATCTTAGGATGGATCTATGTTTATCCCAGGCATGTTTAAATTCAGTTACTGTGGATTTATCTACCACGTCTGCTGGAAGTTTGTTACAAGGATCTACTACTCTCAGTAAAATAATATTTTCTCATGTTGCTTTTGATCTTTCCCCCAACTAACTTCAGATTGTGTTCCCTTGTTCTTGTGTTCACTTTCCTATTAAAAACACTTCCCGCCTGGACCTTATTTAACCCTTTAATATATTTAAATGTTTCGATCATGTCCCCCCTTTTCCTTCTGTCCTCCAGACTATACAGATTGAGTTCATTAAGTCCTTCCTGATACGTTTTATGCTTAAGACCTTCCACCATTCTTGTAGCCCGTCTTTGGACCCGTTCAATTTTGTCAATATCTTTTTGTAGGTGAGGTCTCCAGAACTGAACACAGTATTCCAAATGTGGTCTCACCAGCATTCTATATAGCGGGATCATAATCTCCCTCTTCCTGCTTGTTATACCTCTAGCTATGCAGCCAAGCATCCTACTTGCTTTCCCTACTGCCTGACTGCACTGTTCACCCATTTTGAGACTGTCAGAAATCACTACCCCTAAATCCTTTTCTTCTGAAGTATTTGCTAACACAGAACTGCCGATATAATACTCAGATTGAGGATTCCTTTTCCCCAAGTGCATTATTTTACATTTGGAAACATTAAACTGCAGTTTCCATTGCTTTGACCATTTATCTAGTAAAGCTAAATCATTTACCATATTACAGACGCCTCCAGGAATATCAACCCTATTGCACACTTTAGAGTCATCGGCAAATAGGCAAACCTTCCCTACCAAACCTTCCCCTATGTCACTCACAAACATATTAAAAAGAATAGGACCCAGAACAGATCCTTGTGGCACACCGCTTGTAACCTGACTCTGCTCAGAATACTCGCCGTTAACAATAACTCTCTGATGTCTACGCTTCAGCCAGCTGCAAATCCATTGAACTATCCAGGGATTAAGTCCAATCTTCACTAATTTATCTATCAGCTCTTTATGTGGAACCGTATCAAAGGCTTTGCTGAAGTCCAGGTAGGCAATATCCACGGCACCACCTTCATCCAACACCTTTGTGACATAGTCAAAGAAATCAATGAGATTAGTCTGACATGATCTGCCTTCAGTAAAGCCATGCTGATTTGGGTCTGGCTCTTATTCTTGTTTTACTCTTGTTTTGTATCATTTATTTTGTGTTGTGTCCTTCATTGTAAGCCGCTTAGAGTTACCTACTATTAAGATGAGAGGCTATATAAATCAAGTAAATATAATTTTAGTTGTCAGGCAGTGGAACAAGCTACCGGATAAAGTACTGAATTCTCCTTTGTTAAAGATTTTCAGACAGAGGCTGGGTGATTGTCTGTCAGAGATTTACTTACTTACTTACTTACTTACTTACTTACTTACTTACTTACTTACTTACTTACTTACTTACTTACATACTTACTTACTTACTTACTTATTAGATTTGTATGCTGCCCCTCTCCGCAGACTTGGGGCAGCTCACAACAGTGATAAAACAATATACAATGGCAAATCTAATATTAAATCTATTTATAATAATAAATCTAACATTAAGAGTCTAAAAACCCCATTATTTAAAAATCATACATACAACATACCATACATAAAACTACATAGGCAAGGGGAGATATCTCAGTTCCCCCATGCCTGACGGCAGAGGTGGGTTTTATGGAGTTTACGAATTGCAAGGAGGGTGGAGGCAATCCTAATCTCTGGGGGGGGATGGTTCCAGAGGGTTGGGGCCGCCACAGAGAAGGCTCTTCCCCTGGGTCCGACATTGTTTAGTCGACGGGACCCGGAGAAGGCCAACTCTGTGGGACCTAACCGTCCGCTGGGATTCGTGCAGCAGAAGGCGGTCTCGCAGATATTCTGGTCCGGTGCCCTGAAGGGTGTTTTAACCAATACTGCTCTCGGCAAGAGGATGGACTAGACCAGAGGTCCCCAACCGCCGGTCCGCGGACCAGGATCGGGCCGTTGGGGTTTTTCAGCCGGTCCGCGCCGCCGCTGACAGCTAGCTCCACGGCCCTGCACCTGGTCAGAGCTCGCTCTGTGTGGATTTATAATGTTTTCTGCCATAGCCGTGACAGCTCGCAGCTCCCGGCAGAGAACATTATGCAGGACGGGGTGAGGCGTCGGGCAGGTCTTAGTGACGCGGCACAGCATGGTACCTGTTGTATGTCACGGGGCGGGTCTTAGTGACGCGGTCCTCCTGCACAGCATGGTGTGTTCCTGACGGGGTGGGGCGTCAGGCTCTCCTTACTGACACGCCCCCAGCAGAACATGTTATGTGGGGCGTGCTGGGGCAGCAGACTGGCTTCAGTGACGCGGCTCCCGGTACCGGTGTTCAGTGTGTAGCGCTGCTAAGCAGCAGCGCTGTATACACTGACGCTCAATGTACAGTGCTGCTACTCGCAGAATGTGCTCAGGCAGGAGCAGGGACAAGCAGGTCATGTTGCAGGAAAACAAGCCCAGTGCTCCCACTGATCCAGGGAAACAAGCCTGGTGCTCCCACTCATTCTGAACCTATGGTAAGTTGAATCACATTCTCATTATAAATGTCATAATTATATGATAAGTATGCACTAAGCTCCACCCCTCCATAACCCCACCCCCATATGACCAAAGCCCCCCCCCCCCCCACCGGGCCATGGAAAACTGGTCTAGCTTAAAGCCGGTCCCTGGTGCAAAAAAGGTTGGGGACCTCTAGATTAGACGACCTCTAGGGACCCCTACCAATCCTGCCATTGCTTTCATTTACTTGAGTGCTAAATATGGTTAAAATTGAACAGAGGCTAAGATATGTTGATTAAAGAATGGCCCGGCATTTGTCATTTTGTGGCCCTGGGATATTTTCTGGAAGTTTTCATGATGTGCTACAAACCAAAATAATGCTCTATAGCAGTGTTTCCCAACCTTGGCCACTTGAAGATATTTGGACTTCAACTCCCAGAATTCCCCAGCCAGCGAATGCTGGCTGGGGAATTCTGGGAGTTGAAGTCCAGATATCTTCAAGTGGCCAAGGTTGGGAAATACTGCTCTATAGCACCCAAAATGTAGCTACATTCTACACACACACACACACACACACACACACACACACACACACACACACACACACTTTCTCGCCTCAAGGCAATCTGGAACTCCACTGTGTGGCTCAAGAACTTAACATCCTTCAGAGGCAATTGTGTGGCCACTTCACAACATGGTTGCCATGGGAGATTAGACTAGTCACAAAATGGCTGCCGTAACTGCCATGGCCAGTCGCAAAAAAAATAAAATAAATTAGAATGGCACATTTCCAAACAAATCACTGAGGCATAGCTCCCCTCCATAAGAACGCCTGAGGGAAGGGCAGAATTCATTCAGAAATAAAGATGATCTAAAGGCTTGTCAGTTTTTGCTGGAAAAATATCTAAACATGTCAGTCAGCTGGAGGAAGAAAACTTAGACGTACCAAGGACAGTGAATAAAGATTCAACAGTGCCCATCATCCTCAGCACCTGGGATTGCGTTCCCGTTAAATCCCACAGAAGCAAACAATTATTTGCATTAAATTTATTGATGAGTTTGGAAAAAAGAAGCGGAAGACTGGAACCAGATCAGACCAAGGTTAGCTCAAAACGACAACAGCAAAAAACAACAACAACACTTAAAAGAACAAGACCTGAACATTCACTCCATGAAACTACAGTGGTAACTTCTACTTAAGAACTTAATTTGTTCCGTGACCAGGTTCTTAAGTAGAAAGGTTTGTAAGTAGAAGCAATTTTTTCCATAGGAATCAATGTAAAAGCAAATAATGCGTGCAAACCCATTAGGAAAGAAATAAAAGCTCGGAATTTGGGTGGGAGGAGGAGGAAGAAGAGGAGGAGGACAGTCGCTGTCCAGAGTGAAGGGAGTGTTTCTTTTCTCTGGGCGCTGGCAGAGGTTTATTCCCTCTTCAAGCGCCCAGAGAAAGGAAAATGCTTCGTTCACTCTGGACCACCAAAGCCTCCTTAAGTGCCACCAAAAGGCTCCTCTGGCAGCCCTGAAAAGCCCGAGATGGCTGGGATCAAAGGGAGGAATAGCAGGAAACTGGCCGGGCCTTTGTGCTTCTCTCAAATTTCCTGGGAAATTTTTCCAGGCTCGGGTTCTTAAGTAGAAAATTGTTCTTAAGAAGAGGCAAAAAAATCTTGAACACCTGGTTCTTATCAAGAAAAGTTCTTAAGTAGAGGTGTTCTTAAATACAGTAGAAGTACCACTGTATTGCAGTTCAACTGCTGAGTGTAATGATGTTGGAGTAATAGGCATCTCTCAGTAGGATAATCTATTTGTTCCAGGAGAAACAAAACATCAGGAGTCCTGTTGTTTCTTTTCTGAATACAGTGTTCCCTCGATTTTCGCTGGGGATGCGTTCCGAGACCGCCCGCGAAAGTCGAATTTCCGCGAAGTAGAGATGCGGAAGTAAATACACCATTTTTGGCTATGAACAGTATCACAAGCCATCCCTTAGCACTTTAAACCCCTAAATTACCTTTTCCCATTCCCTTAACAGCCATTTACTCACCATTATTACTGGTACTCACCATTGAATAAGACGCTTAGTGGTTCTGATATTTGTAAACATAATTATTATTTTGTTATTTGCAAAAATTATTAGTTTGGCGATGATGTATGACATCATCGGGCGGGGAAAACCGTGGAATAGAAAAAAAACCTGTGAAGTATTTTTTTATTAAATTTTTTTTTTAACCGTGGTATAGGCTATTCGTGAAGTTTGAACCCGCGAAAATCGAGGGAACACTGTATTGTGTTATTAAAAGACATAAGGTTTTTTTGTGAACTGTAGCTCACTTCGTTTGATGCACATACTAAGCAGCAGCTTCATCAGATAAAGCGATAAAGCTCATGAAAGCTTTAATCTTTGCATAAAATTTTGTTAGTTGCAAAGGTTGCTACCCAATGGTACAGGGCCATCACCTGAGACAAACATTGTGGACTTAAAATTAAATTGGTGACTAGCAGGGGCATTGTTACCCTTGTGAGAGGCATCAGGTCAGTCCTCCTCAGCCAAAAAGGCCACCAGAAATGTGGACGTTAACTTACAGAACTCCTGGTTTATGCCAGCTCCTCCTGCAGATACTCACGCTGGAAGTCCACATTGTGCATCAGCTTTGTGCTGAATAAGACTGTTTAATCCAACCATACATCAAAGAGGCTGATTTTCTGGCTTCAATATCAGCCATTTTTGCAAAGTACATCAGTGCACTGGTAGGCATCCATCCAAGATTTTAGATTCCTTACATAATGCAGCAATTATTGTGTTCTGTCAAGCTCTCTGGTAGAATCCTCCCGAAAATTCACAGGTACAAATTTCAGACACACACACGTTTGAAAATTCAAAACAACGTTCTTTATAATGAAAATTCACTTAAACTAAGCCCTCTTTTGGTATAGCAAAGAGCACTCGTCTCCAAACAAACTGGTAATTTGTACAAGTCCCTTATCAGTTTTGTGATACTTACCTTGCAGCTGTGAGGCAATTCACAGTCCTTCTTTCACAAAGTGAAACACACTTTGCCCTGGTTTAGTTTCAAAGCGGGGGGAAATCAGCACACAAAGGTCAAAGTCAGCAAAGCAGGCACGAAACACGACGATCAGATAATCCTCCACAATGGCCAAACTCACAGGCTGCTTTTTATAGCAGCCTCACTAATGACCACAGCCCCACCTAACCACAGGTGGCCTCATTTTCTTCGATAATAATCTCTCAGTTGTTGCTGCCTATGCATTGCTCTCCACATGTGTGGTCGTATCATTAACTCTTGTTCTGAATCCAAGGAGGAGCTAGATAATTGATCTCCCTCTGAGCTGTCTGCCACAGTGTCCTCCTCCCTGTCACTCATGTCTTCTTGGTCAGTGGAGCCTTCATCAGCAGATTCCACCAGGAGCAAAACTGGCCTGCAGCATGTGGATGTCTCCCCCACATCCACAGTCCTTGGGGCAGGATCTGGGCCAGAGCTAACCACAACATACGGCATTAGAGTTTGCACAAGAATTGAAAGAGACTCTTCTGTGCTGGAGTGAATCCTCATCTATTTAACCACAAAGTTAACTCAATCCAAGATGTCCTTCAAGACATCTCCTGAAAACAAGGTCTACAGTCATATTAGTATGAATTAAGGACCAGTGAAGGGCTACCAAATTTTTACTACCATTCTGTGGGCGTGACTTATTTTGTGGGTGTGGCTTGATGATCATGTGACCAGGTTGGAGTGGCTTGACAATCATGTGACTTGACCAAGGATTTTCCCAGCACCTCAAGACAATACCTATATCAATGGACTCAAAACAAGCAGGTCATCGAATTCTCCCACATCCTAGAAGTGAGCAGCTATAGAACAGTGAAATGACAGAAACATCTCACTTATAATTTTGAAAGCACATTTTGAATATTGTCATAAAGGTGCCTTCATGATTAAAATTGCCAAATAATCACTTACTCAAAGGCAACAATCTAAAGTGTTCCTTTTACTATTACTTTCAAAGTCTAAATGAATGTCCCAAAATGCTCCATTCCACAAATTTAGATTTGTATGCCGCCCCGAGTCTGCGGAGAGGGGCGGCATACAAATCTAAATAAATACAAATACAAATAACAGCCTTAACCCTCCTTCCTGCAGACTACCAAACAAAATCAAGGTTTCTGACAAAACATTAGATTTCAAGCATTATTCATTTTATTTTTCTAGAGCAGGGGTCTCCAAACTTGGCAACTTTAAGATTTGTGAATTTCAACTCCCAGAATTCTCCAGCCACCTATGAAGACCTCTGTTCTAGAGAATACTATAGCCATTTGGAAAGGAGGGGGAGGCGGAACCCAGATCACATAGAATTGGCCTTCTCCAGGTCCCATCGACTAAATAATGTCGTTTGGTGGGCCCCAGGGGAAGAGCCTTCTCTGTGGCGGCCCCGGCCCTCTGGAATCAACTCCCCCCGGAGATTAGAACTGCCCCCACCCTCCCTGTCTTTCGTAAACTACTCAAGACTCACTTATACCGCCAGGCATGGGGGAGTTGAGACACCTTTCCCCCAGGCTCTTTTATATTTTGTTTTATGTTTGGTATGAATGTGTTGTTTGGTTTTTTAAATATGATAGGGTTTTATATGTTTTATTAATATTAGATTTGTTCTACTGTAATATTGTTTTTATTATTGTTGTGAGGCGCCCTGAGTCTTCGGAGAGGGGTGGCATACAAATCTGATAAATTATTATTAATGAATTATTATTATTCATTCCAGATCTTATCTCCTTGTATTTTTCCTAGGCGCTTTTGTTTGTAGCAGAATCGTTGTCTTTGGGGTTTTAAAATGCTTTCGGGAAGAACGTAGAGGCTGCCCAAAGAGGATGCCCTGCATTTTCTTTCAACATCTTTCGGTGCAAATTGGGTGCTCTGGGGTGGAGCTCCATTTTCGCCACCCCACTATGTTCCCTCCCCATCTGGGCAGCAGCCCACCCCTAATAAGGACACAAATGATACGACTTTTCTGAAATAACACTTAACAATGGGGAATCACCTGAGTGTTCAACATTCTCTATCTGAAATAATATAAGTTCTCCTGCTTGAGCAAGGAGTTGGACTACAAGATCTCCAGGGTCCCTTCCATTCATTCATTCTATTCTACTCTCTATTGTTTCCATTTAGAAACATAGAAACATAGAAGACTGACGGCAGAAAAAGACCTCATGGTCCATCTAGTCTGCCCTTATACTATTTTCTGTATTTTATCTTACAATGGATATATGTTTATCCCAGGCATGTTTAAATTCAGTTACTGTGGATTTATCTACCACGTCTGCTGGAAGTTTGTTCCAAGGATCTACTACCCTTTCAGTAAAATAATATTTTCTCATGTTGCTTTTGATCTTTCCCCCAACTAACTTCAGATTGTGTCCCCTTGTTCTTGTGTTCACTTTCCTATTAAAAACACTTTCCTCCTGAACCTTATTTAACCCTTTAACATATTTAAATGTTTCGATCATGTCCCCCCTTTTCCTTCTGTCCTCCAGACTATACAGATTGAGTTCATGAAGTCTTTCCTGATACGTTTTATGCTTAAGACCTTCCACCATTCTTGTAGCCCGTCTTTGGACCCGTTCAATTTTGTCAATATCTTTTTGTAGGTGAGGTCTCCAGAACTGAACACAGTATTCCAAATGTGGTCTCACCAGTGCTCTATATAAGGGGATCACAATCTCCCTCTTCCTGCTTGTTATACCTCTAGCTATGCAGCCAAGCATCCTACTTGCTTTCCCTACCACCTGACTGCACTGTTCACCCATTTTGAGACTGTCTGAAATCACGACCCCTAAATCCTTTTCTTTCTTGAGATTAGTTTGTATTTTTGTGCTTAAATTTATCTCCATTTATATCATATATGCGTTTGAACTGAATTTCTATAAAGAATGCTATTTTAAAACCATTTAATATAAATAGTTGTATGAATCCATTATGTTACTAATATTATAAGGCAATTCCTTTCCAGATATGAAAGCTCTTTTCCCTATAGAAAAAGATACTAGCTACATGAGTCTAATGCACATCCGAACTGCATCAGTGAATTTATAAATGAGACAATGTTTGAACTAGAAGGGTCTAAACTCAAATTATGGCTTTTTGTCACTATGCATTTTTCTTTCACTTCATCAAACTCTGACAGTCATCTTCTAATTGGCAAGACTTGTCCCTACTATTTCAATATTTTGTGCTTCCTACAATCAGTCTTCATCTCATTCCTTTCCCCCCATGTTTCGAGGACAAATTCACATTTTCTGGGGGGAAAGTAACCAGATATTTAAAGCTAACTAGCTTTCTAATGGTTGCTACTCCAGAAAGACACCACATAGTGGAGGGCGTTTGCCCAGGTTCGCCTGGTGCACCAGTTGCGGCCCTATTTGGACTGGGAGTCACTGCTCACAGTCACTCATGCCCTCATCACCTCAAGGTTCGACTACTGCAACGCTCGCTACATGGGGCTACCTTTGAAGAGTGTTCGGAAACTTCAGATCTTGCAGAATGTGGCCGCGAGAGCAATCGTGGGCCTCCCCAGATATGCCCATGTCTCAACAACACTCCGCAGCCTGCACTGGCTGCCAATCAGTTTCCGGTCACAATTCAAAGTGTTGGTCATGACCTACAAAGCCCTACATGGCATCGGACCTGAATACTTCCGAGACCACCTTCTGCCGCACGAATCCCAGCGGCCAATTAGGTCCCACAGAGTTGGCCTTCTCCAGGTCCCTTCGACTAAACAATGTCGTCCGACAGGACCCGGGGGAGAGCCTTCTCTGTGGTGGCCCCGGGCCCTCTGGAACCAACTCCCCCGAGATTAGGACTGCCCCCACCCTTCTCGCCTTTTGTAAGTTATTAAAAACTCATCTTTGCCGCCAGGCATGGGGAAACTAACACATACACCAATTGTCAAGGCTGGTGTATGGTTTGATTGGTTGTGTGATTATTTTATTTTATTATAAGGGTTTTAAATTGTATTTTAAAATTGGATTCGTACACTGTTTATGTTGTTGTGAGCCGCCCCGAGTCCTTGGAGAGGGGCGGCATACAAATCTAATAAATATTATTATTGTTATTATTATTATTATTTTGTTGTTGTTGTTGTTGTTGTTGTTGTTATTATTATTATTATTATTATTATTATTATTATTATTATATTCCTCTAGGAAAGTGTGCTAATGTTGCAGATATATCCAGATTTCTTCATAAATGAAGACATTTGAGCTGCATTTCAATTATCAGATAAATGAATTGGATTGTTGTTGTTGTTTTCACGTTGTATTCTGCAGATTCCACAAAAAATGGTTTAGTTTTTCATGAAACTAAACTAAGTTTTTCATAGTTTAGTTTTTCATGAAAAACTTAAGGGGGGAAATATCAGTTGAATACAGCCAATACTTCTTGACTGGGAATTCTGGAAATTTGGGGAGCTAACAGATTCATCAGTATTAAAAAGTTTAAAAACATGATCCTAAAACTGAAATTTGAGAGCCAATTTGGTGCACCGTTTAGGGCACAGGATTAGAAACTGGGAGACAGTGAATTCTAGTCCCACTTTAAGCACAAAACCAGCAGGGTTATCTTGTGCCAGCCTCTTTTTCTCAGCCCCAGAAAGGAGGCAATGGCAAAACACTTCTGAAAAATCAAGGAAACTCCAAGGACTTGTCCAGGAAGCATCTAAGAATTGGACACAAGCGAAAAGGAAAAAGAAAACCCTTAATAACAAAAGCCTATTACGTAATATTATTACTTGAATATTGTTGCTTGGCTTAGTTTTGTCAGTCAATAATTGTTTAACAGACTAGTTACTTGTCAATCCTGCCTTTTTAAACTCCAGTATTATATCTGTGTCAATTTCAAACACTCCAAAGATGAATCACAAATTATTTTCAGCACAAAGACTTGTGACAGTTAGCTCTACAGCTAATTTGTACATTAAATCAAAACAACCCAGTTGGACATTCAAAAACCATCTGCTGACTTTCCAAGTTAAATTTGATTCCTTCTACTCAGTTACCCATTTCCTGGAGGTCTTTTACCCATCTGCACTCAGATATTATTTGGTCTTACTCCATTTAATCATTTTGTTCACTTTCACATATTTGGGGGTTTTCTTTTGTTTTAGCCAATTTCAAATCAACACCTTAACTCTAATTTTTATTCCTGACTACACTGCCTGGTCCATATACAGTGATACCTCGTCTTACAAACACCTCGTCATACAAACTTTTCGAGATACAAACCCGGGGTTTAAGGTTTTTTTGCCTCTTCTTACAAACTATTTTCACCTTACAAACCCACCGCCACTGCTGGGATGCCCTGCCTCCGGACTTCCATTGCCAGCGAAACACCCGTTTTTGCGCTGCTGGGATTCCCCTGAGGCTCCCCTCCATGGGAAACCCCACCTCCGGACTTCCGTGTTTTTGTGATGCTGCAGGGGAATCCCAGCAATGCAAAAATGGGCGCTTCGATGGCAACGGAAGTCCAGAGGTGGGGTTTCCCAGCGAGGGGAGCCTCAGCGAAATCGTAGCATCACAAAAACACAGAGGTCCAGAGGTGGGCTTTCGAGGACTTCGGTGGTTTTGTGATGCTGCGATTTCACTGATACCTCAGGGGAATCCCAGCAGTACAAACACAGGCGCTTCGGCTGGCAAAGGGGGTGAATTTTGGGCTTGCACGCATTAATCGCTTTTCCATTGATTCCTATGGGAAACATTGTTTCGTCTTACAAACTTTTCATCTTAAGAACCTCGTCCTGGAACCAATTAAGTTTGTAAGACAAGGTATCACTGTACTTATTTTGATGGTGCTTTATAGCTTCATAGTCCATGTACTCTTAGGGAGAATGCGAGGAAGCAATTTGATTAGGTAGCAGACACTCACTTAAAAATAGTTTTCAAAGCAAGACAGGTCAATCCACATTACAGTTGCACTCCAAGACTGGTTGAATTTGGACAATGTGATGCCAACAATGATACTGGTCTGGTTTGAGATGATTTTCAAGGTGAAGGCCCAATACAAACATTTTGTCTCTCAACTCTCATCTGTATAAAACTAAGGCAATTTTCTAAAAGACTTTTTTTCTTTAAAAACATTTTGGTTTTCTTCTGAAACCACTTGGGTGAGAAGCGGAGGTGGGTTCTCCTGGGAGGAAACAGGACCAGAAAAGATGGGGAGAAGCCTCCGTGGGGCCCCTCTAGGAATCTCCTGGGAGGAAACAGGACCAGAAAAGGTGGGGAGAAGCCACCGTGGGGCCCCTCTAGGAATCTCCTGGGAGGAAACAGGACCAGAAAAGGTGGGGAGAAGCCACCGTGGGGCCCCTCCAGGAATCTCCTGGGAGGAAACAGGGCCGGAGAAGGGTGTGAGAAGCCTCCATGGGGCCTCTCTAGGAATCTCCTGGGAGGAAACAGGACCAGAAAGGGTGGGGAGAAGCCACCGTGGGGCCTCTCTAGGAATCTCCTGGGAGGAAACAGGACCAGAAAAGGTGGGGAGAAGCCACCGTGGGGCCCCTCCAGGAATCTCCTGGGAGGAAACAGGGCCGGAGAAGGGTGTGAGAAGCCTCCATGGGGCCTCTCTAGGAATCTCCTGGGAGGAAACAGGACCAGAAAGGGTGGGGAGAAGCCACCGTGGGGCCTCTCTAGGGATCTCCTGGGAGGAAACAGGACCAGAAAAGGTGGAGAAGCCTCCGTGGGGCCCCTCTAGGAATCTCCTGGGAGGAAACAGGACCAGAAAAGGTGGGGAGAAGCCACCGTGGGGCCCCTCTAGGAATCTCCTGGGACCCGGAAACAGGACCAGAAAAGGTGGGGAGAAGCCACCGTGGGGCCTCTCTAGGAATCTCCGGGCGGAAACAGGACCTCCACCCTCCCTGTGGTTTTCCCAATCGCACGCATTATTTGCTTTTACATTGATTGCTATGGGGAAAATTGCTTCTTTTTACCAACTTTTCTACTTAAGAACCTGGTCACGGAACAAATTAAGTTTGTAAGTAGAGTTACCACTGTACTTTTCCTCTCTGGATTATCTCGTTTGTTTGTAAGGCTGCAACGAAGAATGCATTTTTCATTGATTATACGTAAGCCACTTGGGGAGCTTTCGTTTGAAGGGCAAGATAAAAACGCTGTAAATAAATTAGATTTATTTGGTTGGATGATATGGGGCCATTCACGTCATTCCACCACAATTTTTCTCCAGGGCTCCTTTCTCCAATGCAACTGGCTGCAGAGAAAGGGGGAAGACTTTCTTGACTGCTAAGTGAGACATAAACATTACGGCAAGTCACAACCTTATTGCAAATTAGTTCCTCAATGGCCCATATTTAATTGCATGAAGAACAGGATGCTTAATTGCAACATGACCAAGCAGGGAAGTGGAGCCTCCAGGCTTAAGGCTGAGAAATCACAATTAAAAGTGGTTTCTCTTCCAGGCAAAAAGGGGTGGGGGGAATGGAACAGACTGAACACCCAGTAAACGAATGAAAGCAATCACTGGTCCAGTTTTGCCATTAACTTTCATAGAAACATAGAAACATAGAAGATTGACGGCAGAAAAAGACCTCATGGTCCATCTAGTCTGCCCTTATACTATTTCCTGTATTTTATCTTAGGATGGATATATGTTTATCCCAGGCATGTTTAAATTCAGTTACTGTGGATTTACCAACCACGTCTGCTGGAAGTTTGTTCCAAGGATCTACTACTCTTTCAGTAAAATAATATTTTCTCATGTTGCCTTTGATCTTTCCCCCAAATAACTTCAGATTGTGTCCCCTTGTTCTTGTGTTTCAACTGGAATAATATCTCATTGCTTCCAACACCAACTCTGCTGAGCTAGCGGTGCTCAAACTCTTACCCAGTAGTGGTAGTCCTCAACCTGCAACCACATTTGAGCCCAAAATTTATGTTGCTAAGTGAAATTAACTGAGCTTTACCCCATTTTACAGCCAGTCTTGCCATCACCAAACAACATTCATACCCCTCCACTAAATTAGATTATATATAATTTCTATATACCATTTCATTTATTTATTTATTGGATTTGTATGCCGCCCCTCTCCGTGGACTCGGGGCGGCTAACAACAGTGATAAAAACAGAATGTAACAATCCAATACTAAAACAACTAAAAAACCCTTATTATAAAACCAGACATACATACAGACATACCATGCATACATTGTAGAGGCCTAGGGGGAAAGAATATCTCAGTTCCCCCATGCCTGACGGCAGAGGTGGGTTTTAAGGAGCTTACGAAAGGCGAGGAGGGTGGGGGCAATTCTAATCTCTGAGGGGAGTTGGTTCCAGAGGGCCAGGGCCGCCACAGAGAAGGCTCTTCCCCTGGGTCCCGCCAAGCGACATTGTTTAGTTGACGGGACCCGGAGAAGGCCAACTCTGTGGGACCTAACTGGTCGCTGGGATTCATACGGCAGAAGGCGGTCCCGGAGATAATCTGGTCCGGTGCCATGAAGGGCTTTATAGGTCATAACCAACACTTTGAATTGTGACCGGAAACTGATCGGCAACCAATGCAGACTGCGGAGTGTTGGTGTGACATGGGCATATTTAGGGAAGTCCATGATTGCTCTCGCAGCTGCATTCTGCACGATCTGAAGTTTCCGAACACTTTTCAAAGGTAGTCCCATGTACAGAGCGTTACAGTAGTAGAACCTTGAGGTGATGAGGGCATGAGCAATACAGTAATCCCTTGTCTTTCGTGGGGGATGCGTTCCAAGACCACCCGTGAAAAACGAATTTCCGTGAAGTTGAGGAAATATTTTTTTATATATATTTAATGAGTATTTGGACTTTTAAAACCCACCCTTTGCATTAAACAGTCATTCTATAATGTTTTTCAGCTGGAACTACATGTGATATCCTACCAGTTTCTTTAATAGAGTACAGTAGTACTGTAGAACAATTTTATGAATTTTTAATGGATTTAAAATTTTCAATGGATTTAAGCCCCCTTTGAAAACCCGTGAAGTAGTGAATCTACAAAATATGAACCGCAAACTAAAGAAGGATTACTGTATATCTATTTACATATTATAAAGTAATTCTAATTTATTCTTTATACCTTCATCTTGAATTCACAAAAATCATCAATACAAGTCAATTTGCTGTCCAGATTTTAATCATAGGACCATGGTGGGATGCTGCAACAGTGGTATATGTGAAAAAATTCATAAATAACTTTTTAGTGCCATTTAGTGCCAGAAGAGAAGGATTTAGGGGTAGTGATTTCTGACAGTCTCAAAATGGGTGAGCAGTGTGGTCGGGCGGTAGGAAAAGCAAGTAGGATGCTTGGCTGCATAGCTAGAGGTATAACAAGCAGGAAGAGGGAGATTGTGATCCCCTTATATAGAGCGCTGGTGAGACCACATTTGGAATACTGTGTTCAGTTCTGGAGATCTCACCTACAAAAAGATATTGACAAAATTGAACGGGTCCAAAGACGGGCTACAAGAATGGTGGAAGGTCTTAAGCATAAAAAGTATCAGGAAAAGACTTAATGAACTCCATCTGTATAGTCTGGAGGACAGAAGGAAAAGGGGGGACATGATCGAAACATTTAAATATGTCAAAGGGTTAAATAAGGTTCAGGAGGGAAGTGTTTTTAGTAGGAAAGTGAACACAAGAACAAGGGGACACAATCTGAAGTTAGTTGGGGGAAAGATCAAAAGCAACGTGAGAAAACATTATTTCACTGAAAGAGTAGTAGATCCTTGAAACAAACTTCCAGCAGACGTGGTTGGTAAATCCACGGTAACTCAATGTAAACATGCCTCGGATAAACAAATATCCATTCTAAGATAAAAATACAGGAAATAGTATAAGGGCAGACTAGATGGTCTGATGTCTTTTTCTGCCGTCAGTCTTCTATGTTTCTATTGTAACTTCTACCAATCATTAAACTAATAGTCTAGGATTAGCTGTATTTAGCCAGAGGGTTGACCAGTGCTTCTCGAAGTGGGGCACACACACCTGGGGGGGGCATACAGCAAAGCCAGGCGGGGTCGTGTAACACCAGGGAACATTTGTGGTCGCCTTTTGATCGATTCCCCCAGACAGGGAGTGTTTTGCCAGTGGCACTCTGGCCTGTGTCCAGAAGAGAAGCGGCCAGGTGGGGGCGGGGCAGCTGTGTGGGCTCTTGTGGTTCTCAGCGGGTGCCACATTAACCATAAACAGCGTGGCAAACCTACGGCTGGACAAGGAAGAGCATCCTCTGCAGCTGGGTGAGAGCTTTGAACGGTACCCTAAAGCCTCCTTCCACGCCATTCGTTGTGAGTGCCCGACAGAAGCGCTTATGGGTCAGGCCAGCGACTCCAAAACATCGGGCTTGATTAAGCTGGCTTGGCCCCGTGTCAAAAGAGGGCCCTGACCACAGTAACCTATGCCGGCCTTTACTTACAGGAATTCAAATGGTTCGTTCCTCTTGCTCTACCAGACTAGACTTTCAATCCTGGTCCTAGAAAGTTTAGGACTAAGACGCCTTAAACAAGATCTAAGTATTGCCCACAAGATCATATGCTGCAACGTCCTGCCTGTCGGCGACTACTTCAGCTTCAACCACAACAACACAAGAGCACACAACAGATTTAAACTTAATATTAGCCGCTCCAAACTTGACTGTAAAAAATATGACTTCGGTAACCGAGTTGTCGAAGCGTGGAACTCATTACCGGACTCCGTAGTGTCATCCCCAAACCCCCAACACTTTACCCTTAGATTATCCACGGTTGACCTATCCAGATTCCTAAGAGGTCAGTAAGGGGCGAGTACAAGTGCACTAGAGTGCCTTCCGTCCCCTGTCCTATTGCTCTCCTATATCTCCTATACCTTTCTTCTATTCCTAAATCTTCTCCTCTATTCTTTCGTTGATATGTTCTATTACTATATCTTCTTTTCTATTCTTTCTTAGATATTTATTTTATTTATTTATTTATTTATTGATTGATTGATTGGATTTGTATGCCGCCCCTCTCCGTGGACTCGGGGCGGCTAACAACAGTGATAAAAACAGCATGTAGAAATCCAATAGTAAAACAGCTAAAAACCCTTGTTATAAAACCAATCATACATACAAACATACCATGCATAAATTATAGAAGCCTAGGGGGAAAGAATATCTCAGTTCCCCCATGCCTGACGGCAGAGGTGGGTTTTGAGGAGCCTTCGAAAGGCAAGGAGGGTGGGGGCTATTCTAATCTCTGGGGGGAGTTGGTTCCAGAGGGCTGGGGCCGCCACAGAGAAGGCTCTTCCCCTGGGTCCCGCCAAATGACATTGTTTAGTTGACAGGACCCTGAGAAGGCCAACTCTGTGGGACCTAACTGGTCGCTGGGATTCGTGCGGCAGAAGGCGGTCCCGGATATAATCTGGCCCGATGCCATGAAGGGCTTTATAGGTCATAGCCAACACTTTGAATTGTGACCAGAAACTGATCGGCAACCAATGCAGACTGCGGAGTATTGGTGTGACATGGGCATATCTCGCAGCTGCATTCTGCACGATCTGAAGTTTCCAAACACTTTTCAAAGGTAGCCCCATGTAGAGAGCATTACAGTAGTCAAGCCTCGAGGTGATGAGGGCGTGAGTGACTGTGAGCAGTGACTCCCGGTCCAAATAGGGCCGCAACTGGTGCACCAGGCGAACCTGGGCGAACGGCCCCCTCGCCACAGCTGAAAGATGGTTCTCTAATGTGAGCTGTGGATCGAGGAGGACGCCCAAGTTGTGGACCCTCTTTGAGGGGGTCAGTACTTTCCCTCCCCCCCCCCCCAGGGTAATGGAAGAACAGATGGAATTGTCCTTGGGAGGCAGAAAGCACAGCCACTCCATCTTATCAGGGTTGAGTTTGAGTCTGTTGACACCCATCCAGACCCCAATAGCCTCCAGACACCAGCACATCACTTCCACTGCTTCGCTGACTGGACAAGTATGAGTATCTCCTCTATAACCTTCATCATGTATTTTACTCTGTGTGTGTGTGTGTGTGTGTGTGTGTGTGTGTGTGTGTGTGTGTATATATATATATATATATATATATATATATATATATATATACATACCGTGTTTCCCCGAAAGTAAGACAGTGTCTTACTTTCTTTTTATCCCCAAAACCCCCACTATGTCTTACTTTCGGGGTATGTCTTATATTGGAAAAAAATTGTCGAATTTTTTGTTTTAACCATAAAATTAACATTTAGACGCGGTGACGTATGGAGGGGGGGCCGCGCGGAAGTGGGCAGGAGGCGGCACTCATTTGGATCAGACGGAGGCGGCAGACGCGGTGACGTATGGAGGGGGGCGGCGCGGAAGTGGGCAGGAGGCGGCGCTCATTTGGATCAGACGGAGGCGGCAGACGCAGTGACGTATGGAGGGGGGCGGCGCGGAAGTGGGCAGGAGGCGGCGCTCATTAAGATCAGAGGGAGGTGGCAGACGCGGCAACGTATGGAGAGGGGGACGGTGCGGACGTGGGCAGGAGGTGGCGCGCAGCTAGATGAGAGGGAGGCAGCAATACCCCCGTGTTTCCCCGAAAGTAAGACATATGTCTTACTTTCGGGGTACGGCTTATATTAGCCGACCCCCCTGAAACCCCGATACATCTTACAATCGGGGGTGTCTTACTATCGGGGAAACAGGGTACATACATACATACATACATACATACATACATACATACATACATACACCCACTAAAACCCTCATTGTGTATTGGACAAAATGAATAAATAAATAAATAAAAATAAATACTGTTCTGTTTTTCTCTTTTCCTATTTGCTCCCTTCTGGGCACCATGGCTTGCTGCTGGACGCCAGAGATCATCAGTGTTATATAACAAGAATAGAGGTGGCAACTGTTTTCCTTGGCTATTTTGCTGGCCTAAATATGGGAAAGGAAGCGGACTGAGCTTGGCTGCAGGGCCGAGAGCAGGACACGCTTATCCCTCACTCCCAAAATGGGTAAAAACTGCATCACTGTTCAGAAATTTCAGCAGCTTGGTTTCAGCCAAATTTGGGAATGGAAGCGGACGGGAGGGCACCTTCCCTCCCAAAGGCCTCCTAGCATTATTTTGGAGGGGGGAAAAACAATACCATGGAACTCTATTTTCTCATCAATTTTAGCCGAACATTATCTTTGCATGGCAAATGGGGGCGTTCAGGTATGGCCTGCGGTCCAGGGATTGCCTCTGTTCCTTGCTAGGCAAAAAAAGCTTGGTGAAAAAGGTTCAGCATATTTTATTGTATCTGCTCTGAAAACATTCTATTAATACATTTTAGAGAAAGAAGCGACTATTCTTTGAAGAGGAAACTCATGTGACTTCAGCACAGAGATCACGAAGTGAAAAGCTACAAACAGCAGACAAACTTTTAGGAAACAGTTTAAAAACCTGCCCTTCTCTCCTTAAAGTGAGGCCAGAAAGAAATTCAACGCCTTTTTTTTTGCAATTATGAAATCTATTCTGGACAGCTATGACAGCTACTATCCTAAATCCACGTCAAGGTTTAGCAGTTTTGAGATAGAAACATAGAAACATAGAAGTCTGACAGCAGAAAAAGACCTCGTGGTCCATCTAGTCTGCCCTTATATTATTTTCTGTATTTTATCTTACAATGGATATATGTTTATCCCAGGCATGTTTAAATTCAGTTAGTGTGGATTTATCTACCACGTCTGCTGGAAGTTTGTTCCAAGGATCTACTACTATCTCAATAAAATAATATTTTCTCATGTTGCTTTTGATCTTTCCCCCAACTAACTTCAGATTGTGTCCCCTTGTTCTTGTGTTCACTTTCCTATTAAAAACACTTCCCTCCTGGACCTTATTTAACCCTTTAACATATTTAAATGTTTCGATCATGTCCCCCCTTTTCCTTCTGTCTTCCAGACTATACAGATTGAGTTCATGAAGTCTTTCCTGATACGTTTTATGCTTAAGACCTTCCACCATTCTTGTAGCCCGTCTTTGGACCCGTTCAATTTTGTCAATATCTTTTTGTAGATGCTTTGCAATGCAAGGTATTATTATTGGCATTGCAAAGTCAAGAGTCTACCTCTTTTGTGTTGCAGGGAGAGAAGGAGAGATTCAAGAGAAGAGGAAAGATGGTTGGAGAGAAAGTATTAGGCAGGGGACAAGACTTTCCGCTACTCCACCAACTTCCTTACTTAGAACATCGTAGTTCTTCAGCTTTGCTTCTGCTAACCTCAAGCTAGTAACAGCATAGAACAACAATGGTCTCTGTCAACATCAGGAATCTTGGTTCTCAAGATGTTTCATAGGTGGCATTTAACACCCGCAAGATTAGCAAAAATGTCAAATAAAATCTCACCGCCGCGCTGGAAGTATCACAATACACATATTTCCATATGTGGTGGATGTGTGAAAAAGCAAAGAAATTTTGGATCAACATCAGAAAAATAATAGAGGAAATAATAAAAATTTGTACCGATTGGAAACCAGAACTTTTATCTGTTAGGAATCATTACAGGAAATTACTCAAAATAAATAAATTATTAAATAGTTCATATAGTAACAGCCGCCAGAATAACTTATGCAGCAAAGTGGAAACAAAACAACACACTTAATTATGAAGAAATTGTAAAAAAAACAATTCTAGAATGTGCGAAGATGGACAAATGTCTAAGAACTACAGGATAGAGAAGATTCTGAATATTACGCAACATGGAACAGACTATATGAATGGTTAAAAAACAAGGAGAAGAATGTATAAGAAGTGTAAATGTTAATATATCAACTAGGAGCAGAAAATAAATGTATATTGTATAGTGTACATTGAAGAGTAGAAAATATAAATATTTATATGCATTAGGATTAGATGCCTATATAAACAGCATTCATATTAACTTTGATTAACCAATCTTCAATTGTAATAATAATGATTGTAACATGTTTGTATGCAGTGATGGGCTGCCGAAGTTTTTACTGCCACACTGTAGGCGTGGCTTATTTTGTGGATGTGGCTTGATGGACATGTGACCAGGTAGGAGTGGCTTGCCAGACATATGACCAGGTGGGAGTGGCTTGACAATCATGTGACCAAGGGTGGCTTAAAGGTCATGTGACTGGGTGAGAGTGGCTTACCGATCAAGATAAGTTTTCAAATAAGTGCTTGGACTCTGTTTCAGTTTATTAAGTCACATTATTTGAATAGCCACACAAAAGGACAAATGATAGTCGTCATCATTTGTTGAGGAGCACAGTAGCACTTTACAGTTTTGTACTGAACTCACAAGGTTCAGCATGATAACAGATTAGGCAAGTAGCTCAATTTTCTTTAACTGCTATAAACGTTCAGTTCTCGATAATGATTAAAATGATTAAATGGGTAAAAACATAGTATTTAATTATTTCCTATTTATAAAAGTAATTAAGGATCATACTAAGGTACTAGAGAAGGACAATAAAAAAACTATTATTCAATAAATAGTGCATAAACTTGGATGGGACATTTTATTCTATTTTTTATTCTATTTTTAAATTTACCTATTCTGACTTTATGTATGGTGGGACTGGTCTCTGGGTATTACACGACTTTCGTTGCCAATGACAATTCGTTGTTTTGACAATGACAATAAATTTATTATTATTATTATTATTATTATTATTATTATTATTATTATTATTATGTCAGTACAACACAGCAAACGAGATCACTATGCTGGATTTCGTATTTCATCACCAGTCGGGCGCTTCCCAAGCACCTAGGACTGCGTGATGTAGCGGCGAATTATGTTTGCCCATCCCAGTAAAGTGGCCTTTTGCAATGGACAGATGGAGATTTTGTCAATTCCGATTGTTTTCAAGTGTCCGCTGAGATCCTTTGGCACTGCGCCCAGCGTGCCAAGGACCACTGGAACCACTTTCACGGGCTTATGCCAGAGTCATTGCAGCTCGATTTTTAGATCTTCATATTTCACTAATTTCTCTAGCTGCTTCTCCTCAATTCTGCTGTCTCCTGGGATTGCGATGTCGATGATCCATGCTTTCTTTTTCTCCACAATCAGGATGTCTGGAGTGTTATGCTTCAGAATTCGGTCAATCGAAAGTCGGAAGTCCCACAGTAGTTTTGCTTGCTCATTTTCGACCACTTTTTCGGGCTTATGATTCCACTTAATTATTATTGTTGTTGTTGTTGTTGTTGTTGTTGTTGTTATTATTATTATTATTATTATTATTATTATTATTATTATTATTATTAAATTAGTGAAGATTGGACTTAATCCCTGGATAGTTCAGTGGATTTCAAGCTGGCTGAGGCATAGACATCACAGAGTTATTGTTAATGGCGAGTATTCTGAGCAGAGACAGGTTACAAGCGGTGTGCCACAAGGGTCTGTTCTGGGTCCTATTCTTTTTAATATGTTTGTGAGTGACATAGGGGAAGGTTTGGTAGGGAAGGTTTGCCTATTTGCCGATGATTCTAAAGTGTGCAATAGGGTTGATATTCCTGGAGGGGTCTGTAATATGGTAAATGATTTAGCTTTACTAGATAAATGGTCAAAGCAATGGAAACTACAGTTTAATGTTTCCAAATGTAAAATAATGCACTTGGGGAAAAGGAATCCTCAATCTGAGTATTGCATTGGCAGTTCTGTGTTAGCAAAAACTTCAGAAGAGAAGGATTTAGGGGTAGTGATTTCTGCAGTGTGGTCGGGCAGTAGGAAAAGCAAGTAGGATGCTTGGCTGCATAGCTAGAGGTATAACAAGCAGGAAGAGGGGGATTGTGATCCCCTTATATAGAGCGCTGGTGAGACCACATTTGGAATACTGTGTTCAGTTCTGGAGACCTCACCTACAAAAAGATATTGACAAAATTGAACGGGTCCAAAGACGGGCTACAAGAATGGTGGAAGGTCTTAAGCATAAAACGTATCAGGAAAGACAATGAACTCAATCTGTATAGTCTGGAGGACAGAAGGAAAAGGGGGGACATGATCGAAACATTTAAATATGTCAAAGGGTTAAATAAGGTTCAGGAGGGAAGTGTTTTTAATAGGAAAGTGAACACAAGAACAAGGGGACACAATCTGAAGTTAGTTGGGGGAAAGATCAAAAGCAATGTGAGGAAATATTATTTCACTGAAAGAGTAGTAGATCCTTGGAACAAACTTCCAGCAGACGTGGTTGGTAAATCCACAGTAACTGAATTTAAACATGCCTGGGATAAACATATATCCATTGTAAGATAAAATACAGGAAATAGTATAAGGGCAGACTAGATGGACCATGAGGTCTTTTTCTGCCGTCAGTCTTCTATGTTTCTATTATTACTACTATCCCCACTGCACCACCACCACCCATGGGGGCAGCAGCCCATTACTATTTGTATGTTGTGTATGTTTTTAAATGCAATTCAAAAAAAAAGAATCTTGACTCTCACCGAAACACGCACTAAGAAATGTAAGCTGCCCCACTCCAAACCGGTTTTATTATTTTACAGATAAGAGGGCCAACGCACGTTAAAGGAAAAGACGTAAACATATATTAAAACACGTGACTCAAGAGAGTACTGAAATAGTAAAAAAAGAAAAAAGAAGCCTGGTATTTAAAGGAAGCAGTAATGATTGAGGCCGAAAGCTCGCTTGCTAGCGGAAACACTGCACCGCAAGCTTTTCTTACAGGCAGCCTGAATTTGTAAAGAAAAGAGATGGGCTGGTGAGATTCCACTGCCACTTTGCAGCTGGCGTTAGTTACTGTGGCTCCAGTGCTCTCTGAGCCGAGTATTTAGTCATAGTCTTGACTCACATTGCTGCTCTGAAGCACCAGAGAAACTAAACACCTCTTAGGTCACCTGGAGCTATATCGGATCCTCCACCCTCCGCCAGATTCCTTTTTCCAGCAGACTTTTTATACACAGAGACCGAAAGGGTTCCTCCTTCCTCTCGGTGTTTTCTGACTTTATATATTTGCCTTCTTTGCTCTTTTATTCAAGTATGTAATACAGTGGTACCTCTACCTAAGAACGCCTCTACTTAAGAACTTTTCTAGATAAGAACCGGGTGCTTAAGATTGTTTTGCCTCTACTTAAGAACCATTTTCTGCTTAAGAACCCGAGCACGGAAAAATTTCCCAGGAAATTTGAGAGCGGCACGAAGGCCCGGCCAGTTTCCTGCCATTCCCCCTTTAATCCCGGCCATCTCAAGCAGCAGGAGCAGCCTTTAGGTCAAAGGAGCGGGAGGTCCCCCCCCTCTTGCCCGCTTGGGTTTCTCTCTCTGGCGCAGTGTATGGGAGGCAGCCTCGTGGCACTGGACCAGACTATCTCAGGGACCGCCTTCTGCTGCATGAATCCCAGCGACCAGTTAGGTCCCACAGAGTGGGTCTTCTCCGGGTCCCGTCAACTAAACAATGTCGCTTGGCGGGACCCAGGGGAAGAGCCTTCTCTGTGGCGGCCCCGACCCTCTGGAACCAACTCCCCCCAGAGATTAGAATTGCCCCCACCCTCCTTGCCTTTCGTAAACTGCTTAAAACCCACCTCTGCCGCCAGGCATGGGGGAATTGAGATACTCTTTCCTCCTAGGCCTTTACAATTTTATGCATGGTATGTCTGTATGTATGTTTGGTTTTACAATAGGGGTTTTTAACTGTTTATATTGGATTGTCATATGCTGTTTACTACTGTTGTTAGCCGCCCCGAGTCTACGGAGAGGGGCGGCATAAAAATCCAATCAATCAATCAATCAATCAATCAATCAATAAATAAATAAATAAATAAATAAATGGGAGGCCCGTGCTCCTCCTCGCCGTCTCCCATTTTATATATCCTTAAAGTTTGGGATTTTTTTGATTCCCCTCCCCTCCCCTTCTTCCTTCGGCAGCAACTGTCCTCCTCCTCTTCCTCCTCCTACTCCCACCCAAATTCCGAGCTTTTATTTCTTTCCTAATGGGTTTGCACACATTATTTGCTTTTACATTGATTCCTATGGGAAAAATTGCTTCTACTTACAAACTTTTCTACTTAAGAACCTGGTCACGGAACGAAATAAAGTTCTTAAGTAGGGGTACCACTGTAGTCAGATTAGATAAGATTAGATTAGATTTATTGGATTTATATGCCGCCCCTCTCCGCAGACTCGGGGCGGCTCACAACAATGGCAGAAAACAGTACATAGTGACAAATCTAATATTTACCAATCTAATTGCAGTTTTAGGTTAAAAATACATAAAAGCAACCCCAATATATATAAAAAACAAGCACACAATCAATCAAACACCAAAACAACATGGGCAAGGGGGAGATGTTTCAATTCCCCCATGCCTGACGGCAGAGGTAGGTTTTAAGGAGTTTGCGAAAGGCAAGGAGGGTGGGGGGCAATCGTAATCTCAGGGGGGAGCTGGTTCCAGAGGGTCGGAGCCACCACAGAGAAGGCTCTTCCTCTGGGTCCCGCCAGACGACATTGTTTAGTCAACGGGACCCGAAGAAGGCCAACTCTGTGGGACCTAACCAGTCGCTGGGATTCGTGCGGCAGAAGGCGGTCCTGAAGATATTCTGGTCAGGACTCCACCATTCATGATTCTCAAAAATGCCGAAATGAATAAATCCACCATCTCTAGCGCAAGCATGGTCGTTTAATCACTGATGTCATTTAGACCAACCAGACTGAAATCGGCTACAATAACCAACAGCTTAATACTTTCTTCACTAAGGATAATGGCTCATGTTTTATTGCAGCTCAATAGTCTTCTGGGCCCTTAAATTCTTATTCCACGATTTAGATTACATGGCAACCGACAGATTTTGTTTCTTGTAATTTTCACACCCCTATCACAATCTGCACCATCACTCTGTGTGTGTGTGTACTGTGGTTTATTTTGCCATCTCCGCACAGTGGTGATTCACAAGGAACAGATTTGTATGGCAGTCTTGTTGCACACAACAACATATGGTCCAAGCAAAGCCCAGCTTCAGACACATTTTCCCACACAACAGAGCAATCTGAGCCCAACAGGAGGAAAATGAACCAACAGCAATAGAGATTCATGTGGAATATACAGTTTTTCTTTCAGATGTGCGATAGCAAGGCCCGAGCCATGGTTTTCCTAAAAGAGATAAAAAGTGATCTTCCCCTGCTATCTTTTATGGTATACATTGATACCTCTATTTACGAACTTAATTCGTTCCGTGACCAGGTTCTTAAGTAGAAAAGTTTGTAAGAAGAAGCCATTTTTCCCATAGGAATCAATGTAAAAGCAAACAACGCGTGCGATTGGGGAAACCACACGGAGGGTGTAGGCCCTGTTTCCTCCCAGGAGATCCCTAGAGAGGCCCCACGGAGGCTTCTCCCCACCTTTTCCGGTCCTGTTTCCTCCCAGGAAATTCCTAGAGAGGCCCCACGGAGGCTTCTCCCCACCTTCTCCGGTCCTGTTTCCTCCCAGGAGATTCCTAGAGAGGCCCCACGGAGGCTTCTCCCCACCTTCTCCGGTCCTGTTTCCTCCCAGGAGATTCCTAGAGAGGCCCCACGGAGGCTTCTCCCCAACTTCTCCGGTCCTGTTTCCTCCCAGGAGATTCCTAGAGAGGCCCCCACGGAGGCTTCTCCCCACCTTCTCCAGTCCTGTTTCCTCCCAGGAGATTCCTAGAAAGGCCCCACGAAGGCTTCTCCCTGCCTTTTCCGGTTACAGTTTCGGAGACTCCGGTTTGCAAGTGGAAAATGGTTCTTGAGAAGAGGCAAAAATATCTTGAACACCCGGTTCTTATCTAGAGAGGTTTGTAAGTAGAGGCGTTCTTAGGTAGAGGTACCACTGTACTTGTAATCAGGAATCAACTTAGATGCTATTGTCACTTTAAATCAGTGTTTCTCAAATAGTGAGCCCCCCCCCGGGGGGGGACGGATCAATGCCATGGGGGAGGGCATGTGACCCTGGGGAACGTGCCTTTTTTTTCCCCAGGGAGTAGGACACACGTCCTACCTGACACTTCTACCGATACCTCCATCCCACTCCTTGGCTTTGTGTCCAGGGCAGCCTGTTCTAAAAGAAAACGCCTTGCAAGTTCAATCAAACTTCTCAAACTTATGAGATGTTTTCTTTTAGAACGGGCTGCCCTGGTCACAATGCCAAGGAACGCGACAGAAGTACCAGTACAAGAGTCAGGTAGGATGTGTATCTTGCAGTGGGGCGCAGTTTGGGGGTGGCAGGTCAGGCAGGGTGGGCCGTGAAACGCGTGTCGGCAGAGACTTGGGGGGCGAGTAATGTTTACTTCTTCCCAGGGGAGACATAGCAGAAAATAATTGAGAAGCACTGCTTTGGACCAATCACTCCTTTATATTTTCTGCCTTATAACTGCTCCTAGGCTCTGAATACCTTTGAGACGCCATATATTACAGCTGCCTTATTGCAAAAAAAATAAAATAAGGCAACTTTTGCTATTATCACCAAAAACACAACTCTCCGCGATTCCTGGCCCTACTAATATTTGTATTGATTTTGCCAGAACACCTGCCCCCATTCAATACTGAATGATCCTGGCAATTTGTGCACGCTGAGACCTTGTTATCTGACTGTTCCATCGTACAATAAGTCAATAATAAATCTCCATCCTTCACAGCCACAGACTCTCTAGTTTTACTTTTGCTATTAATTTCATAAATAAACAAATCTACAAATCTATATTATTTTTACCCCTTTGAAATTATTCTCCCAAAGCTGCATAAATGTCAGGAATTTGTATAAAATTATGTAGTCTTTTTAATGAAGTTTGGTGTATTTTTTTTGGTAACTCACTTTCCAGTAGTGGGCAGCTGCTGGTTCGGACCGGTTCGGGCAAACTGGTAATTCTGCTGCACGAATCCCAGCGACCAGTTAGGTCCCACAGAGTGGGTCTTCTCCGGGTCGCGTCAACTAAACAATGCCGCTTGGCGGGACGTAGGGGAAGAGCCTTCTCTGTGGCCGCCCCGGCCCTCTGGAACCAACTCCCCCCAGAGATTAGAATTGCCCCCACCCTCCTTGCCTTTCGTAAGCTGCTTAAAACCCACCTCTGCCGCTAGGCATGGGGGAATTGAGATACTCTTTCCCCCTAGGCCTTTACAATTTTTATGCATGGTATATGAGTATGTATGTTTGGTTTTTATAATAATGGGGTTTTTTAAACTGTTTTTAGTATTGGATTACTATTATATACTGGTTTATTATTGTTGTTAGCCGCCCCAAGTCTGCGGAGAGGGGCGGCATACAAATCCAATAAATAGATAGATAGATAGATAGATAGATAGATAGATAGATAGATAGATAGATAGATAGATAATAAATAAATTCCGACAATCAGCTGGCTCTGCCCCCCACACACACACGCCCTATCCTATCCTATATTTCCTTCTTTCTGGCTCAGCTGATTTGCACGACACAGCTTATTTCCACGCCTCTACTGTTCTACCTACCACTGTCCTTGCCTTATAAGGTAAGCAGCTGAGCCTCAAATTGCTATATTTTGAACACTGTGCGCAAGGTGCACAATCTCTGAACTCATTGCTAAACCGGCTGCAGTCCACCACTGCCACTATGAGAGAAACCAAAACTGCAGCACAGTATTACCTGCCCTGATTATGGCTTTATAGTTCTTCCAAAATGCATTGAAAAACCAAAAACCAGACCGATGCAACACTTACAAGGGGTACTGGGAAATTCTAATTGCCGCTGAGGCATTAAGGTAATTGTTAGGACAACTGACGTCTTTCTTATACAGTAGGATTGCCATGAAAAGAAATCAGGGACTGCAGGCATAAAAAGTCACAAATGTGGTAAATAAAAACTATCATAATCTATATTACGAATCCCAGCGACCGACTAGGTCCCAAAGAGTTGGCCTTCTGTGGGTCCCGTCGACTAAACAATGTTGTTTTGGCGGGTCCCAGGGGAAGAGCCTTCTCTGTGAATTATTGGATTTGTCTTCAATTGTTTTGTTGTTGTTCTGAGCCGCCCTGAGTCTGCGGAGAGGGGCGGCATACAAATCTAATAAATAAATAAATTAGATTAGATTAGATTTATATGCCACCCCACTCCGCAGACTCGGGGCGGCTCACAACAATGGCAAAAACAGTACATAGTGACAAATCTAATATTTACCAATCTAATTACAGTTTTAGGTTAAAAAATTCATAAAAGCAACCCCAATATATATAAAAAACAAGCACACAATACATCAAACACCAAAACAACATGGGCAAGGGGGTGATGTTTCAATTCCCCCATGCCTGACGGCAGAGGTGGGTTCTAAGGAGTTTACAAAAGGCAAGGAGGGTGAGGGCAATCCTAATCTCAGGGGGGAGCTGGTTCCAGAGGGTCGGAGCCACCACAGAGAAGGCTCTTCCCCTGGGTCCCGCCAGACGACATTGTTTAATAAATATTGTGTAATAAGAAACAGAGAGAACAGTTTTCTCTAACAACTCTGCACCTGTTTAGGTCTTTGATTTTCCACAATCTCCAAAGGTTGGAAAAGCATTTGTGGAACCTAATTCTTGTCCCCATGTTGAGATGCAGGCATACTTTCCTCAAATTCACGGCGAACGTATACACGAACAAGGAATTTCCTGGTTGTGAGCTTTTAAGTCAGGGCAAAGAAAGGCCACTGTTGTTGCCTAACAGGCTGAGGCTGTTAGTGTTGAAGTTGCTAAAAAAGGAGGGGGGAGGAAACCAAGAAGACACTGAACCGAAGATGCAATTATAGAAGTCATGGAGGAATTACAAGAAGAAACAATAACATTAATATTGCAGCAAAGACGACTCTTTAATTCAAGTACTGCATTGCCATCAGCCATATGCACTGAAACCTGAGAAAAGGTAAGATAGTTGAAAAATGAGTAAAGAAATATCACATTGATTAGAATGAAATCAATACTCAGGCTTCCCTGAAAATATCATTATACGTGCTAGTTAATTACGCAGAATAAGTAAACATATGCTACCGAAGCCACTGAATAAGTAAATGCTTGTAAATAGAATTGGATTATTACACATTACATGCTACTGCAAGCTATTCAAAATAGTATAAAAGCATTGGCTTCTTCAAGTATGATCAGAGGTCTTGGATGATTAGACAAACATCATGGAATACATCATTTTAATATGAGTACCATTTCACACATGTATTCAAGTAATGTGGCATTGATGTTGTGTGTTAGTAATCTATAGCTAAGTCCATGCAAAGAATAACATCCCTAAAGAGAAAACATAACTTTATTATTGACTCTTTTTGTTCTTCATAAATTCCACAGCAGATTTTGTTTTTTCACATGTCAAATTCCCAGGCCAGAAAAATGCATCACTATACAGTACTAGTCACAAAATTAAACCCCAAATTGCAAACACTAAAACCAAAAACATTATTACTTCTAATACCATCAGCTTAAGGAACAATTCCTCTAACAATCCCTTCTCTTTCTGATTCCAACATTCTTCTTAGGCTTCAAAATGTGCAATAAAATACACCTGACTCGGAGAAACCTGATCTAATTTTTTGGGCCGATTTCAACGCAGCTCTATCTAAGAAGCGTTATTTAGAACTAAGCCCATGTGAGTTTAAAAGGAATCAATCCAAATGCAGAGCCACAGTGCATCCCATACTTCTGGAAGTATAACACCAACTCCCTAATACAGTGTCCCCTCGCTTTTCGCAGGGGATGCGTTCCAAGACCGCCCGCGAAAGTCGAATTTCCGCAAAGTAGAGATGCGGAAGTAAATACACTATTTTTGGCTATGAACAGTATCCCAAGCCTTCCCTTAACACTTTAAACCCCTAAACTGCAATTTTCCATTCCCTTAGCAACCATTCAGATGATTACTCACCATGTTTATTTATTAAAGTTTATTAAAAAAAATATTTATTAAAGGCAGACGAAAGTTTGGCGATGACATATGACGTCATCGGGTGGGGAAAAAACTGCAAAGTATTTTTAATTAATATTTTTGAAAAACCGTGGTGTAGACTTTCCGCGAAGTTCGAACCCGCGAAAATCGAGGGAACACAATCGTTTGAGTGAGTTATGAGGTAGGTGGTTAATCCAATGCTCCCTATTAAGCATCAGATCACGATGTTCCAGACCCTAGTACATAGTAAGAAATGAATCCATTCTATGAGCTTAGAGGCAGCATATTCCCAAATCAAAGCCAAAAGAAACACCGATTCCAAGAAGATCAATGATGACATTTGCCGCACTGTATCAATTAAGAGTCTTGCAATCAACATTATCCTGTACAGGAATTTGATTTAAACCAATGCTTGGACACTTACCTCTGGCTGACAGCTTCTTGGTATTGATGATCTTTGCAGCAAATTCTTGAGATGAGGTTTTTTTCACGCATCTCCGTACCACTGAGAAAGCACCCCTGGAAGAAACACGGAGAGGCTGATCCCGTGAAACTGAATCAAGAACGGAGGATTAAATCTGTCAAGGTATTTATTTAAAGGACCCATAGGCTCCATTTGGTGGGACCCAGGAGAAGAGCCTTCTCTGTGGCGGCCCCGACCCTCTGGAACCAGCTCCCCCCAGATATTAGAGTTGCCCCCACCCTCCTTGCCTTTCGCAAGCTCCTTAAAACCCACCTCTGTCGTCAGGCATGGGGGAATTCTATAAGCCCCCTAGGCTTATAGAATTTATACATGGTATGCTTGTTTGTATGATTGGTCTCTTAAATTGGGGTTTTTTAGATTATTTTTAATATTAGATTTGTTTACATTGTCTTTTTTATTGTTTTTAGCCCCGAGTCTTCGGAGAGGGGCGGCAAACAAACAAACAAACAAATTAAAATAAAATAAATAAATAAATAAATTGAATATAGAGCTAAAAAAAACCTGAATAATTATTAGAACAGGTGAAGGAGCTTCCATGAACTCAGGTGGTCTGGAAAACAGCCAGCATGGGGTGTTTTTTTTTTTTTTAAAGTGACAGGTTTTGAGGTTTGTTAACTTAATTTATTTTTGGATTCCAGCCTGACCTCCTGCAGTGTCACTCTGGACAGACAAACCGGATCTGCAGCTGAAAAATAGTTTGTGGCTCAATGGATTATACAAACTAAAGTAATGTAGTTATTTCACGGTTCAGTTTGTTCTGTGACCATTGCTAATTCGATTGACCACAAACACAGCCCCACATGAGCTCCACTGTAATCCACTGTCCGTTTTCTTCAACAAGAGGCTCTCCCAAATATGTTGGGGTAGAATAGAATAGAATAGAATTCTTTATTGGCCAAGGGTGATTGGACACACAAGGAATTTGTCTTGATGCATATGCTCTCGGCGTACATAAAAGAAAATATAGATTTGTCAAGAATCATGTGGTGCAACACTTAATGATTGTCATAGGGGTCAAATAAGCAAGGAAGAAACAATCAACATTAATAAAAATCTTAGGATACAAAGCAACAAGTTATGCAGTCCTAAGTGGGAGGAAAAGGGCGATAGGAATGATGAGAAAAAACTAGTAGAAATAGAAGTGCAGACTTAGTAAAGACTTAGGGGTAGCTCAGCACCAAGCCTTCCAAAGTAGCAGAGTAGATGGACGGGAGAAATCTCAAATGGTCACTCCTACTCGGGTTTTCTCGCACCCAGCTACAGAGGTGAAAATACCGTTACTCTAACGGGAAGAGCCTCGATATGTATTTCAGGGTGGCCTTTTATAACACAGTCAATCCAAATTTAGCAAGGGAAGTCCCGGTCTTAAGACAGACAAGCACAAGCCACCACAAAGCAGCCTCCTCAAAAGTAGTAATAGAAACATAGAAACATAGAAGATTGACGGCAGAAAAAGACCTCATGGTCCTTCTAGTCTGCCCTTATACTATTTCCTTTATTTTATCTTAGGACGGGTATATGTTTATCTCAGGCATGTTTGAATTCAGTTACTGCGGATTTACCAACCACGTCTGCTGGAAGTTTGTTCCAAGCATCTACTACTCTTTCAGCAAAATAATATTTTTTCACGTTGCTTCTGATCTTTCCCCCCAACTAACCTCAGATTGTGCCCCCTTGTTCTTGTGTTCACTTCCCTATTAAAAAGACTTCCCTCCTGGACCTTATTTAACCCTTTAACATATCCCCTTGCCTATGCAGTTTTATGTATGGTATGTTTGTGTGTGTATGCTTTTTATATAACGGGGTTTTTAGGCTTTTAATGTAAAATTGTTATTTTAGACTTTAATATTAGATTTGCTATTACCGGTATATATTGTTTTATCACTGCTGTGAGCCGCCCCGAGTCTGCGGAGAGGGGCGGCATACAAATCTAATAAATAATAATAATAATAATAATAATAATAATAATAAAATGTTTCAATCATGTCCCCCACTTTCCCTTCTGTCCTCCAGACTGATGGTGTTGAAGCCTCCGTTTCTCACAGAGAGGAAATCGGATCCCCATCTTGTATGGTGCTCGGAAAGCAAGGACAGCACCCTAAAATAGGGGCCAGTGGAAAAAAGCAAGGAAAATGCCACTCCACCACCACCTTCCCCTTGGGAGAGCCGGTTCGAAGTTTGGTGTGGATGGTAAAAGATATCCCCTGCCTCACATTTGGGGGGGAAGGGGATATGGTAGAGAAAATATATTTTTCTTATATAGAGCGCTGGTGAGACCACGTTTGGAGTACTGTGTTCAGTTCTGGAGACCTCACCTACAAAAAGATATTGACAAAATTGAACGGGTCCAAAGACGGGCTGCAAGAATGGTGGAAGGTCTTAAGCATAAAACGTATCAGGAAAGACTTAATGAACTCAATCTGTATAGTCTGGAGGACAGAAGGAAAAGGGGGGACATGATCGAAACATTTAAATATGTTAAAGGGTTAAATAAGGTCCAGGAGGGAAGTGTTTTTAATAGGAAAGTGAACACAAGAACAAGGGGACACAATCTGAAGTTAGTTGGGGGAAAGATCAAAAGCAACGTGAGAAAATATTATTTCACTGAAAGAGTAGTAGATCCTTGGAACAAACTTCCAGCAGACGTGGTTGGTAAATCCACAGTCACTGAATTTAAACATGCCTGGGATAAACATATATCCATTATAAGATAAAATACAGGAAATAGTATAAGGGCAGACTAGATGGACCATGAGGTCTTTTTCTGCCGTCAGTCTTCTATGTTTCTAAAAAGAGAGAATCTCGGACACTGCACGGTAAGGTTAGAATATGTTAGAATTGTTATTGCAGACCAGAATTGAGTTTTACAAGTCAGCAGTGAGACTGCCCATTTGCAAGGCAAAGGAGTCCAAGCAACTTCATTGCTCTGCTGGTCTCGGCCATTTGCTTGGGAGCTACGGGCACCGAAATAGCAGTTTCAGAGAGCAGGGAATCTCCAACCTTGGCAACTTTAAACCTGATAGACTTCAACTTCCAATATTCCCCAGCCAGCAGATTACAGAAGCTTTGCTGGCTGGGGGAATTCTGGGAGTTTGAAGTTCACCAGGCTTAAAGTTGCCAAGGTTGGAGATGAGACCCCTGATCTAAGGGGCCTTTTCTAGATCCAGTCCCAGCTGCTTCCATATGGTGCAGAGCTGAAGGGATTGGATACTGTAGCCTAGAGGATAATTCTCTGCCTTACAAGGCAAAGGTTGCAGGTTCAAGTCCCAGTGACGGTATGGCTAGCTGATGAGGCCAAAATAAGGCCGAAATAGATCTATCCTAGAGATTGTTCTGAGTTTGGGTTTTGCCCCGTGTAATCAGGCTGAAGTTGTAAGCTTCATGCGGCTGTATATATCTATACATATTTACACTATATCTACAGCAGCACGAAGCTTATAACTTCAGCCTGATGATGGTGAATGTGATTTCACCGAAACGTCACATAGACATGCAAAATATTACACGGGGCAACACCCGAACTCAGAACAATCTACATACATATACCCGTGAAAATCTACGAAAACAAATATATATAAATAAATATAGATAGATAGATAGATAGATAGATCTATCCTAGTATCCCTTAATTTTCAAATTCAGCTTAAACATGTGACATATATATATATATGTATATATATGTGTGTGTGTATATATATATGGAATATTCCATATTTACAGCAACACGAAGCTTAAAACTTCAGCCTGATGATGGTGAATGTGATTTCACCGAAACGTCGCATAGACATGCAAAATATTACACAGGGCAAAACCCGAACCCAGAACAATCTACATACATATACCCGTGAAAATCTATGAAAACAAATATATATATACAGTATATATATATATGATGTTACGCATTGTTTTATTATATGTTGTGAGCCACCCCAAGTCCTCGGAGAGGGGCGGTATAAAAGTCAAATACATATATATTTATTATTTTGTTTTATTCTATTTCTATGCCCCCCAACCCTAAGAACGCAGGGCGGCTCACAGCAAAATAAATATGGATCAATATAAATAAACAGTACCATTTAAAATAATTGCAGCCATCCCTACATTCACGGGCCGACCTCACTAGTAACGCCACACACCCCCAAGGTCAGAAAACCCAGGTCTTTACAGCTTTCCGGAAGGCCAGCAGGGTGGGGGCGGTCCAGATCTCAGGAGGTAGCTGGTTCCAGAGAGTCAGAGCAGCCACAGAGAAGGATCTTTCCTATGGACCCGCCAGCCGACACTGTTTAGCTGACGGGACCTAAAGAAGACCAACCCTGTGGGATCTAACCATCGCTGGGACCTAAAGTAGACCAACCCTGTGGGATCTAACCATCGCTGGGCGGTATGTGGTAGAAGGCAGTCTCAAAGATACTCTGGAGCAGGGGCAGACAAAGTTGGCTCTTTTATGACATGTGGACTTCAACCCCCAGAATTCCTGAGCTAACACGATTGGCTCAGGAATTCTGGGAGTTGAAGTCCACAAGTCACAGAGGAGCCAACTTTGCCTACCCCTGCTCTGGAGTATCTATTAGAGTTGAAAGCGACCTTGGAGGTCATCTAGTCCAACCTAACCACCCCCACTTGCCAATTCTTGCCTTGATACAGATGTTTCCCCCACACCCACCTTCTTCCATTCCTGCCCAGAAGTTCAAAAGGACCACCCCAAAATTCAAGACAGAGCCTTGGAGGGTGGGGGGAGAGGTATGCGGAGAGACTGGGTCAAAACAGGGGGGGGAAGAGGAGTGAGGAAAGACTGGGTCAAAACGGGGGAAGAGGGGTAAGGAGAGACTGGGTCAAAATGGGGAAAGAGGGATGACGAGAGACTGGGTCAAAATAGGGGAAGAGAGGTGAGGAGAGACTGGGTCAAAATGGGGGGAAAGGTGTGGAGACTGGGTCAAAATGGGGTGAGGAAAGACTGGGTCAAAACGGGGTAAGAGGGGTAAGGAGAGACTGGGTCAAAATGGGAAGAGGGGTGAGGAGAGACTGGGTCAAAACGGGGTGAGGAGAGACTGGGTCAAAACGGGGTAAGAGGGGTATGGAGAGACTGGGTCAAAATGGGGGAAGAGGGGTGAGGAGAGACTGGGTCAAAACAGGGGAAGAGGGGTGAGGAGAGACTGGGTCAAAATGGGGGAAGAGGGGTGAGGAGAGACTGGGTCAAAACGGGAAGAGGGGTATGGAGAGACTGGGTCAAAATGGGGGAAGAGGGGTGAGGAGAGACTGGGTCAAAACGGGAAGAGGGGTATGGAGAGACTGGGTCAAAAAGGGGGAAGAGGGGTGAGGAGGGGGTCAAAAAGAGGGGTGAGTAGAGACTGGGTCAAAAACGAAGATGCACCCGGGGGTGTCCCTCCCTGCACCGGCGTTCTTCCTTCCCCTACAAGTGGGCACTTTACAGGGGGGGGGGGGAAGCCAGCGGGCGAGGAGGGTGCGACGCGAGGCAGCCAAAGAGCCGAGTTTGACGTCTAAGAGAAACATAGCAACGGGTCATTTGCCGTAATGCAGAAAAAGGAGCCCCGTTGTGGGGGGCTGTGGGAGAAAAACAGTCTGGAAGTGAAGCCCGGGGAGGCTGGCCTTCCCACCCGGAACGCCGAGAGGGGCTCCCCGGCTACGAGGTTCCCCCAGAGCGGCCGCCCGGTGCCGCAGCTCCCCGGCCGTGGGGCTTCCGCGCCCTCCGTCTCGGCTGCCCGGCCCGCTGCGCCAGCGCCTTCCGCCCGCAGAAGTTGCAGCTGGCTTGAGTAACTACGGAGGAGCGCGGCTCCTGCGCAAAGGAGGAGGCTGCCCGGGAGGGGGGGGGGGAGAGAAAGAGCGGCGGAAAGCCCGCAGTGGCTGCTGCTAACCCAAGCCGGGAGGCCGCAGCCGGGCGGGCGGGGAGACGTACTTGCCGAGCTCCTCGTAGAGCTGGTACTCGTCGGTGAAGCGGGTGCACGTTGCCGGGATGGCCATGTTGGGACTGCGGGAAGGCGGAAAGGTTTCCCCCTCTGGCTCAGAGGCAGCAGCAGCAGCGCCGCCGCCGCAGGAGGAGGCACATCGGACTGGGCGAGGCTCCGGCGGCGCTGGCGAAGGCAGACCCAGCGCGCTCCTCCTTCCCGCCTCCGGCCGCTGCGGCTCGGGCTCTTCTTCGTCTTCCTCCTCCTCTGATGCTGATGCTGCTGCTGCCGCCGACGGCGCGCCTCCCCGCCCGCTCCACTGCGCACAGTCCCGACCCCGACACACAAAAAAGGAGGCGGCGTCTCAAGCCAGCCCGGGCCAGCCGCCAGCACCGCGAGATCTCCGCCGCCGCTGCCGCCTCCCTCAGGGCCCCGCGGAAGCGCGGCGGGCGGAGCGGCGGAGGCCGCACCCGTATCACGGGCCGGGCGAAGCGGCTTCGAGCCTCAGGAAGGATCCGGAGCTGAGGGGGCGGGAGGCTTTCCTGCAAACGCGCCGCTGCCCCTCCGCTTCCCGGCATGGCGGCGGGCGAGGGCGAGGGCTGAGCCCTGCTTAGCAGGCCCGTCGGCGTTGGCGAGGAGCGGTGGCTGTGCCTGGGCCCTCGCGGCCGCTGAGGAGAAGAAGGAACCGGAGGGCCGCGAGGCCTGGGCTGCCTTCTAGCCCGCTGCATTCGGGCGGGGTTTTTTCCTTTGGTTTCGAGCTTATGTCCTCTGTTTGTGTATGTCTTTGTGTGTATGTAGGTCTGTATGTGTATTATGTACTTGTTGCTTATATCCTAAGATTTTTATTAATATTGCTTCTTCATTGCTTATTTGACCCCTATGATAATCATTAAGTGTTGTACGACATGATTCTTGACAAATGTATACAGTATTTTCTTTTATGTACACTGAGAGCATCTGCACCAAGACAAATTCCTTGTGTGTCCAATCACACTTGGCCAATAAAATTCTATTCTATGTATGTATGTATATGTATAGATAGATATACAGTGTTCCCTTGACTTTCTCGAAAAGTCTATACCACTTTTTTTTTTTTTTAAATTAAAAGATACTTTGCAGGGGGTTTTTATACATGACGTTTTTCCCGCCTGTGAGGTCATTGCCAAATTTTTGTCCGCCATTGCTGATTGCCCAAACCATAACATAAATAATTATGTTAATAAATATCAGGATCATTAAGTATCTTCTTCAATGGTGAGTACCAGTAATAATGGTGAGTAATAATCTAAAGGTTGTTAAGGGAACGGGAAATTGTAATTTAGGGGTTTAAAGTGTTATCCTGTGATATTGTTCATAGCCGAAAATAGTGTAATTACTTCTGCATCTCTACTTCATGGAAATTTGACTTTTGTGGGCCTTCTCGGAACGCATCCCCTGCGAAAGTCAAGGGAACACTGTATAGATATATGAAAGTCTTGGCATATTTGGGTTTCTTCCCGTCTAAGTTTCAGAGATTCCTGGTGACATTTCGACAAGGTCCCACTCGTCATCTTCAGGCTTGTGCTTTCAGATTTGTGCTAGGGTAAACAAATGTGTGTGTGTGGTCAGTATTGGGCTGCAGTCAGTAGAGTCAGGTGCGTAGTTGGGGTTGGGGACAAAATGGAGCTGCACATGGTGGAATGGTGGAAGGTCTTAAGCATAAAACGTATCAGGAAAGACTTAATGAACTCAATCTGTAGAGTCTGGAGGACAGAAGGAAAAGGGGGGACATGATCGAAACATTTAAATATATTAAAGGGTTAAATAAGGTCCAGGAGGGAAGTATTTTTAATAGGAAAGTGAACACAAGAACAAGGGGACACAATCTGAGGTTAGTTGGGGGAAAGATCAAAAGCAACATGAGAAAATATTATTTTACTGAAAGAGTAGTAGATCCTTGGAACAAACTTCCAGCAGACGTGGTAGATAAATCCACAGTAAACATGCCTGGGATAAACATATATCCATCCTAAGATAAAATACAGAAAATAGTATAAGGGCAGACTAGATGGACCATGAGGTCTTTTTCTGCCGTCAGACTTCTATGTTTCTATGTTTCTACATAACTCCAGCAGGCGAGCTTGTGCGTCGACGTGAGGTTTGGCAAATCTCCCATGAGAAGGCTTGTGTGTGAGAGATTTTGCCCATTTTTGGCGGGGTTTTTATTTATTTATTTATTTATTAGATTTGTATGCCGCCCTTCTCCGTAGACTCGGGGCGGCTCACAACACGATAAAACATTTCATAACAAATCTAATAATTTACAATTTAAAATATTTTTAAAACCCCATTTTTAAGCAGATATACATACAAACATACCATACATAAATTGTATAGGCCCGGGGGAGATATCTCAATTCCCCCATGCCTGACGACAAAGGTGGGTTTTGAGGAGTTTACAAAAAGGCAAGGAGGGTAGGGGCAGTTCTAGTCTCTGGGGGGAGCTGGTTCCAGAGAGTCGGGGCCGCCACAGAGAAGGCTCTTTCCCTGGGGCCCGCCAACCGACATTGTTTAGTTGACGGGACCCGGAGAAGGCCCATTCTGTGGGACCTAATCGGTCGCTGGGATTCGTGCAGCAGAAGGCGGTCTCGGAGATATTCTGGTCCGATGCCATGAAGGGCTTTATAGGTCATAACCAACACTTTGAATTGTGACCGGAAATTGATCGGCAACCAATGCAGACTGTGGAGTGTTGGTGTAACATGGGCATTTTGGGGAAAGCCCATGCTTGCTCTCGCAGCTGCATTCTGCACGATCTGAAATTTCCGAACACTTTTCCGAAGTTTCCAAACACTTTTTGATCCCACACTTGCAAGGTAGCAAAGAAAATGCTGAGAATTGGCAAAATCTCGTAGAGCTCTTTACGCAAGATTTGGCAGCTGTGCAGGAAACCAAATCTCACGCTGGCGTGACCACCTGCCACCAGGAGCATACTGGAAATGCCGGCGACGGGCAGCCCTCCCCTGATGTGTGTGTGTGTGACATATTTTTGCTGATAATGAAAAGGTAGGGAAAGTAGTATAGATCTATTTCAAGCTGTTTTGCTCTCATCAACTAGCCATACCCTTACTGGAATTTGAACCTGGGGAGTTTACTTTAACCTCTAGATCACAGGTTCTCCTCCTGTTAGCTTCAACCAGGGAAGTCATTTTTTTTTCTTCTGTCGAATCACCCTGTTATACCCAAATATGGGAGGAAACCTACTGCTTCCTTTTTGCCTCTTGGCCCCTCCAGGAGCCAATTTTCAATTCAATTTTATTTGATTAGTCCATCGACCATATCAAAGCAAAACTAACGACCACATCGGTCATCATAAAACTGCGACTCATCATAAACACTATACAGCAGTGTATACTATTGTTTCATATTTGTAGGGTGATTTGCTTAGGTTGTAAATAGCAGTTGCAGTTTGAATGCCTCCCTTCCTTATCTACATGAGGACTAGGCGCTTTCTTCTCACCCTTAACCACCTGTGTGCTCTGTTGTCTCTGCTCATTAAGTTGATTTTAATAACCTTCACGAGGGCCTCTTTTAATAGAAACATAGAAGACTGATGGCAGAAAAAGACCTCATGGTCCATCTAGTCTGCCCTTATACTATTTTCTGTATTTTATCTTAAGATGGATATATGTTTATCCCAGGCATGTTTAAATTCAGTTACTGTGGATTTATCTACCACGTCTGCTGGAAGTTTGTTCCAAGGATCTACTACTCTTTCAGTAAAATAATATTTTCTCATGTTGCTTTTGATATTTCCCCCAACTAACTTCAGATTGTGTCCCCTTGTTCTTGTGTTCACTTTCCTATTGAAAACACTTCCCTCCTGGACCTTATTTAACCCTTTAACATATTTAAATGTTTCGATCATGTCCCCCCTTTTCCTTCTGTCCTCCAGACTATACAGATTGAGTTCATGAAGTCTTTCCTGATACGTTTTATGCTTAACACCTTCCACCATTCTTGTAGCCCGTCTTTGGACCCGTTCAATTTTGTCAATATCTTTTTGTAGGTGAGGTCTCCAGAACTGAACACAGTATTCCAAATGTGGTCTCACCAGCATTCTATATAGCGGGATCATAATCTCCCTCTTCCTGCTTGTTATACCTCTAGCTATGCAGCCAAGCATCCTACTTGCTTTCCCTACCGCCTGACTGCACTGTTCACCCATTTTGAGACTGTCAGAAATCACTCCCCCTAAATCCTTTTCTTCTGAAGTATTTTCTAACACAGAACTGCCGATACAATACTCAGATTGAGGATTCCTTTTCCCCAAGTGCATTATTTTACATTTGGAAACGTAATGAACCTACTTTTGTTTTAACTGGTCAGCAGCTCAAAAATAGAGAGTACGGTTTGTGCTGTTAACAGGCTTTGTCTTGATAAAAAAGTCAGTTATAGTTTCATTCTTTTAAGTTTATCAAGTTTGGCTTCTCACCCCCCCCCCCACCCCCCCCTTTCAAAAGCTCTGCAGCTGCTGAGCGAAGGGCAGGAATCTGTTCCTCTGTAGAAGAAGAGAGACCTCTGAGATGTTGGCTTCCAATCTCTGCTTGTCTATCCCACTCTAGTGCCTCCTGTTCCTCCGAAGAATTGAAAGATATTAAGTTACTCACAGGGAGTGACTGCCTGCTTCTCGGATAGCTGTCGACTTTCTGCTGTTTCATAGGCTTCTGTGAAGCTTGTGTTGCAGAGTGTGTGCGTCGCCTCTTCTTGCTTTTTCCCATGTTGGTTAGTCGCGAGAACCTCTGGTGCTCAGATCTCCTTTATCTTGCTTCTCAGTCTTTATTTTCGTGTAATTTATAATAAAACCAAGAGGAATAGATTTTTAAAAAGTTAAAAAATGAGTTAAAAGTATAAAATATTTTGTTAAAATGTTAAAATGTAAAAAATAGAATTAAAAATTAAAAAATAAATGAAAATTTAAGTATAAGTGAGTTAAAAAGAAAGCCTATTTACTTTTGGAGGACCTCTTTAGAGCCAGGGCTGCCTATCATCCATTTTAGCTCCACCCCACGAGCCATATGCAAGGCAGGTAAATTTTTATAGCCAACAGACTATTCCATATGTGTAACATATTTTTGCTGATAATAAATGGAGAATGGTATAGATCTATTTCAAGGGATTGGATTGGATTGGATTTGTATGCCGCCCCTCTCCATAGACTCGGGGCGGCTAACAACAGTAGTAAAACAGCATATGACAATACAATATTAAAACAGTTAAAAACCCTTATTGTAAAACCAAACATACATACAGACATACCATGCATAAAATTGTAAAGGCCTAGGAGGAAAGAGTATCTCAGTTCCCCCATGCCTGGCAGCAGAGGTGGGTTTTAAGCAGCTTACGAAAGGCAAGGAGGGTGGGGGCAATTCTAATCTCTGGGGGGAGTTGGTTCCAGAGGGCTGGGGCCGCCACAGAGAAGGCTCTTCTCCTGGGTCCCACCAAGTGACATTGTTTAGTTGACGGGACCCGGAGAAGACCCACTCTAACTGGTCACTGGGATTCGTGCAACTTACTTTAACTTGCATATATATGGTGTATGGTCAACATGCAAGAGGTTTTCTCCCTCAGTGGGGGGAGGCTGAAGGCCTCTCAGTCTTTGTGGCCATGCAGATGTAAAATATTTAGGGAAGTGAATCAAAACAGGGCGAAAGGAGCATAGCCCACCAGTGTTTATTGGTTGCCAAGTTTTCCTGGGGTTTCCCTATCCTTTCCTGGGCTACTATAAAACCACATTGGTGGAGGTTTATACTGAACACCTGGCTGCAAATTAATCGGCTGGATTTTAGCGCCTGGCCCCGTTAAGCAAGGTAAGAGGATGTAGTAACGGGAGAGAGTTTCAAAATTGCTCTGTTGTTTATACTTGCAGCATTGCTGCAATAACTTAAGTCCTTTGACATCTTTGCTAGCAGCCTGCAGGCTGCCAACCTCCCGTTCCCCCTTGGGGAAAGAATTCAGAAGTGCTAGAGTTATTTTTCCTGCTAATTATGGTATGTGTTGTGGGTTTTTTAAGGAGTTGTGAGAAAAAGATGCGTCTGAAAATTAAAGGATGTATGGATTGAGTTGCGAGAGAGGAAAACGCTACCAAAAAAAAGACATTGAAACTCTAGAGAAAATGCAGAAGAGAGCAACCAAGATGATTAGCGGATTGGAGAATATAACATACGAAGAATGGCTGCAGGAACTAAGTTTGGTCAGTTCTGGCGAAGAGAAGGAAGGGCCAGGGGAGACATGATAGCAGTCTTCCAATATTTGAGGGGATGCCACACAGAGTAGCAGGCCAGACAAGCAACTGAAGGCCAGGCAAGAAATAATGGATGGAAGCTGACCAAAGAGAGATTCAACCTGGAAATAAGGAGAAATTTTCTGACAGTGAGAGCAATCGGCCAGTAGAACAGCTGGCCTGTGGAGGTCGTGAGAGTTCTAACACTTGAGACTTTCAAGAGGAAGTTGGATGGCCATTTGTCTGAAATTGTGTAGGGACTCCTGCTTTGGGGGGGTGGACTAGATCAGTGTTTTTCAACCAGTGTGCCGTGGCACACTAGTGTGCCGCGAGACATGGTCAGGGATGCCGCGAAAAAGGAAGCTCAGGTTCCAGTCTCACAACTTTTTGCTGAGTGAGGGAGAAAGTGAGAGAGAAAGAGAGAGAGAGAGAGAGAAAGAAAAAAGAAAGAAAGCAAAAGAGAGAGAGAAAGAAAGCAAGAGAGAGAGAAAGAAAGCAAGAGACAGAGAGAGAAAGAAAGAAAGAGAGAAAGAAAGAGAGAGATAAATGAGCAAAAAGGGGAGGGAAAAAAGAGAAATGAGAAAATGATTGAGACAGAGAATGAGAGGAAAGATCGAGAAACCAAAGAGAGAGAGAAGTGACTCTTGATTTAAAGCATATGATAAAAAGCACCCAAAGAATAAGAGGGAAAAAACCCAGCCCTCACCTGTTTTTGGACACACACACACATACACACACACACACATACAAGGGTGGGGAGGAGACAGGGATGGGAAAAGAGAGGAAAGTGTCTTAGGGTGTCATTTTGTGTCATTTTGGTTGGTGGTGTGCCCCAGGATTTCAGGGTGCAAAGAAGTTTTCATTCTTCATGGGCTGCTGCTATGGATAAACTTAAGTTCTTCTGGTTCCTGATTTTAAGGTGAGTATCCTGAGCGACGGAAGCCTTTGATCTTCTTCTTAAATGTATAATAACAAAATAATGAGCACTAAAGGCTCAAAGGTAAGGCAGATTAGAGAGAACAAGACCTTTTGGGATCTTCAATTCCCTTTCTGTTGGGAGTTCCTTAATGAGGTTTGATCTTCTTAATATCTATAAAGGTGGGGGTTTTTTCCAGAAAATGTATGAAGAACTGTAATTAGTGATTTTAACTATGTTTTCTTTTTGACTGTGTTTTAGTTTATATGATTATCGTGTATGATTAATCTTGGGTGACTATAATTGATTTTGTTATATTGCAGTTGTATTGTAATATAAATTATGCCAAGTTAGCTAGCTTATATAGGCGCCAGGAGGGAAAGCTGTAAAGTATTTTAAATTTAAAAAATAAAACATTTCCTAAACTTCTTTTTGTCTTGGAGTGATTGATTCATCCCGTGATATATAGTTCTCATCCCTTTTAAGCTCCTTGACTTGTCCTTTTTGTTAGTTTGTATTAAAGAAGATATGTAAATAGACACTCCACAGTTTGCATTGGTTGCCGATCAGTTTCCGGTCACAATTCAAAGTGTTGGTTATGACCTATAAAGCCCTTCATGGCACCAGACCAGAATATCTCAGGGACCGCCTTCTGCCGCACGAATCCCAGCGACCAGTTAGGTCCCACAGAGTTGGCCTTCTCCGGGTCCTGTCAACTAAACAATGTCGTTTGGCGGGACCCAGGGGAAGAGCCTTCTCTGTGGCGGCCCCGACCCTTTGGAACCAACTCCCCCCAGATATCAGAGTTGCCCCCACCCTCCTTGCCTTTCGTAAGCTCCTTAAAACCCACCTCTGTCGTCAGGCATGGGGGAATTGAGACTTTCCCTCCCTCTAGGCTTATAAAATTTATGCATGGTATGTTAGTATGTATGATTGGTTTCTAAATTGGGTTTTAAATTAACTTAAATATTAGATTTGTTTACATTGTATTATTATTGCTGTTAGCCGCCCCGAGTCTGTGGAGAGGGGCGGCATACAAATCTGATTAATAAATAAATAAAAACAAAACAGGAGAAAGGGAGAAAAAGGCAATGTACAGATGAAATAACAAGGGATTTTAAAATATCATGCAGGTGCACCATTAATTAGTTGTAACTCACTGACTATATTTTAAAAGACTAAAATAATTACGTTTTAAGAATAAATAACAAGAACCATGTCAGCACAACCTTTAACACTTCATTGAACTCAATCTTTTTTACATCATGATGTAGCTAGAAAGCATGATTATTAAATAGTATGTGTGGGGCTCAGTTGTAATTTCTCAATCTATGGCAAGTTAATCTTTAAAGGAGGAAACCTCTGAAGATTAAAGAACTGCTCTTCACCAGCAAAAATGCCAACCAGCAGGATTTATGAATAGAAAATGCAGAGCAATGGACAAAAAAAAAATCCCCTACATCTTTAGATATTTATATTAAGGGCAAAGAACATTGTCCAAAATGCAGTGTTATCTGCCAGTAACATACTGGACTCTTTCCTACATGCCCTGGTTTCAAATACTGTACATGCCTTTCATAATTCTGACTAGGGTAGCAAGCACTATATATATGAACATTAAGCAGAATCCAAGTAGCTTTGCTGATCTTCATAGAAGAGACCCGTTACCAATTGATGCTGCAGAAATTCCTTTGTTTTTGTAACACAAACCTGAAAGATAAAAAGAATAGAAAGAAAAAAATAGTGAAGGAAAAAAGAAAATATATAGGGAAAATGAAAAAAATGTAGCAAACAAAAATTAAAGAAATACAGAAATAATCCTTTAAACAATTCCAGTGCCACTATCTACTGTATCTGGTGGCTATTTGTTATGCCAGGCTTCACCTTACGAGCCCCAATTAAGTCAGGAATATAAATTCAAACACACACGCTGTTGCAGAATAAACAGAAAAGCAGTTTATCCAAAATAATGCTGTGCACACGCACTTTAAACTGAGCAAATTAGCTCACACAGAGATAACAGTCCTTGCAAGCTGCGAGAGACAAAAACAAACAGAGCAGAGAAGAGCAGCTGTGAGAGCGTCACAGCCAAACCTCTTCAAGTGAGTCCACAAGATTTACTTAGCTGTGAAATATCCCAAAAAGTCTGTGAAAGTCCTGGAACAATGCAAACACGAGGTATCCTTCTCCAAATGGATAAACTCCCACATGTGCTCTCTGCAACGCTGGTAATTTATCAGCAACCCCATTAGCCTAATTGCCTCAGTCACAGGCGTTCTCCCTTATCTTCTATGATAGCTGCGCAATTGTTCCCTTCTCCTCATAAACCTGTGCCCACAAGCATCTATTAACCGATCCTCTTCTAAGTCTGATGACTCACTAACGGGGCCATTAGCTAATGGGCTGACTGCTTCCACCTCTCCATCCGATTCTTCTTCTCCCCCAGCGTCTGACCTTGACGATGACTCTTCACTGTCAGAAGCTGCTGGCAGTAAGACAAGTCTCTGGGAACCTGAGGATTCTCCTAAACCAACCTCCACATTCCCCATTACAGGAGCTGGCCCAGAGCCAATCACAACACTATTTGTTCTGCCGGTGTTTCCCAACTGCCTGTAATTACAGGGTAATTAGTCCAGAAAGACACACACCACATGATAGAAGGAAAACCAAAAGTCTTTATCAACAGAAAAACAGAAACAGCTCCCTTTTTAAATGTCAAAGGGATTTTCTGGTACACACAAGACTCAGGTTAAATGCAATCCAATTTCTCACCCAATAACTGAGAAATTGAGTCCAATTCTAAAGTCCAGAAAGTCCACACACAGTCTTGAACAGGGAAACAACAAAAACCACGATCTTGACGAAATTATGAATCAGATAAACTGCCATGAGGCTAAACCAGCAGGCTGCTCTTTTATCTGTAGCACTAATTACAGCAGCCCCACCCAACCACAGGTGGCCTCACTTATCTCCTGTAATAATCCTTCAGTTGTTCTCTCATATGCATCACTCTACGCATGCGTGGATGTGTCATAAGTTCTTGTTCAGAATCCAGGGATGATAAGGATGATTGATCTCCTCCTGGGCTGTCTGCCAAACTCCCCTCTTCCAAGTCACTCCCACCTTCTTCCGAGGATACTTCACTACCTGACTCTGTCGGTAATAAAACAGGCCTGTGACATGTTGATGTTTCCCCTGCATCCACCTCCACATTCCTTGGGGCAGGAGCTGGGCCAGAGCCAACCACAACACTATTTATAGCTCGGATTTGAAGTTCTGACAGTTGTGCACCCTGCAGTTGTGGGACTGCACTTACAGCTGTTCGTAGTATCTTCCTGTCTCGTGACTGCATTTTTCAATGGTCTTGCTGAAAAATGATAGTTACTTCCAGAGGTGGGCTGCTAAGGTGGAATGGTGATGTGTGCTCGCCCCCATGGCTCTGAGTGCTAGCGGAGTCCAGCACAATTGTGCTACTGCACCTGGGCAGGTAGCCACCACCGCCCCTGCGTGTCCGTGCGCGATTTTGCTACCTGCCCAGGTGCAGTAGCAGAATTGCACTGGACTCCGATAGCACTCAGAGCCACGGGGGCGAGCACACGTCACCGTTCCACCTTAGCAGCCCACCTCTTGTTACTTCCCATATTTGCCACAACTGGCCATAGCAAACTTTTGGTTTGCTTAACTGCTAATGCCTGTTCTGGTTTCTGGTAGAATTTTAGCTATTGCAAATAACTTTTACATAGAAACATAGAAGTCTGACGGCAGAAAAAGACCTCATGGTCCATCTAGTCTGCCCTTATACTATTTTCTGTATTTTATCTTAGGATGGATATATGTTTATCCCAGGCATGTTTAAATTCAGTTACTGTGGATTTATCTACCACGTCTGCTGGAAGTTTGTTCCAAGGATCTACTACTCTTTCAGTAAAATAATATTTTCTCATGTTGCTTTTGATCTTTCCCCCAACTAACTTCAGATTGTGTCCCCTTGTTCTTGTGTTCACTTTCCTATTAAAAACACTTCCCGCCTGGACCTTATTTAACCCTTTAATATATTTAAATGTTTCGATCATGTCCCCCCTTTTCCTTCTGTCCTCCAGACTATACAGATTGAGTTCTTTAAGTCTTTCCTGATACGTTTTATGCTTAAGACCTTTACTAAATGCAGTATTTCATCAACAAAGAAACTCCATCTTTATTCTCTTCCTTCCGTATTCAAACTACACTTTATACTAGCACATTTCTTGTTCTCCCGTTATCTCTCCCAATTACATTCCTTTTGCATTCCTCCCAGCCTTCTCCATTCACCAAGATTTATGTACTCACAGCATGATTCAAAAACAGAAATGACTAGAAAATAACACAGAATGGGAGCACCTTCCATTTTTGTTCTACAACATTGAAACTCCACCCTTCTTCCCCACTGACCCCCTGACGTACCAAATACATCACCCCAGTATTTAACCCATTCCTCCCCTTAATATCTTCTTCCAAACACTTGTTCCTTACGTTTTTGGACCCTTCTGAATTTGGGATCGACCCAGCGAACGTCTGATTCTTCCTCGCTAGATTCTGGACTCATAGCAACATCCTGTGGCTGGCCTCCCACCTGTTCTACTACCTGTAACCCCGGGCCCACCACTAATTCATAAACACTATCTGTATCAGAGTCCTCAAGTTCTTCATCATCCTCCAACTGACCAGGAGTATGTACAACAATGCCTACCACAAAAAAGGTCATAAATCAGGTCGGTCATGTGACCAACCCCCTTTATGACGTACAATCATAATGGGCCGTGTCCATCAAAGTTGTAATTCAAGCTCTATCTATATAAAGAAGTGACTTATACCTTTTAATTATTAAGACATCAGCCAATTTTATTTGTAAACCCAGTGTAATGTCTTTTTCCATATCGCTCTTGCAGCTTGCCATTTTTAAATCCACTTTCACATCAGATGCTACAAGAGATTCCAAAAAGCATCAAAGTGACCAGCCCTAAACACTTAATAGTGCAGCAGCTGTCCCTAGATTAAACTGGAACCATGTTTTCCCCATTGCGCTTCCTGGCTTATATAGCGCGGAAGGCGTTGTGTGTCCAAATTCCAAAAAGCATTTTTTCCAAACAACACAGGATCCCAGGGATGTTTTTACCGCCAGGATTTTTTTCATGATAATTTTTTTATATTTACCTTGAAAAGCTTTTTTGCAATAGCACTTAGACTTATATGCTTTGCAGCCCCCTCTTGTTCTGTCTGGGTGCCCCCAGACTTCAACACCAACTGGAAAAAGCAGCCAGACACGCTGGTAAAAGCAAAAGCACTTTATAGTTTGAAAAATAAACACAGAGAAAAACCTGTTCTTCCCAACAGGCAGGCTATGAGACTTCACAGCAGAGTCCTGATGGCCAGACAATACAGCAGACTTCTTGCTGGCACACCCACCACTGTAGAGAATAAGACCCACACCTTTTCCCCCCAAGGTTTCAGTATTCAAAGTCACAAACCAGAATTCCAAGACGCCAAAGATCACAGCCAGGTCCCAGGACTCCCAAAGATAATACTCCACAAGCCAGGAAGGGTGGGTCTGCCTTTTCAGCCTTTCCAGAGAGCACCACACCCAAACCCAGCTGTTGCCTCTTTAGTGCTGAAAGTACCTGGCTAATTGTCCCCTTCGTTGTGTTGCTCTTCTCTGCCGGAGATCGATTATTGCTTGTGCATTTTCATCTAAGGAATCCAGGCTGCTTGCTGGGGAGAGCTCCCTCTCGGGGGACTCTGGCTGTCCTCCCTCTCCCTCAGCCTGAGATTCCTCCTCCCTGTCTGCCTGAACCTCCTGTTCCTCATCCTCCCCCTCTGAGCAGGAAGCCGGCAGAGGATCAGCCGTTCCCTGAGGGGCCTCAGACGGAATCACAACACCTCTAAAGCGGTTTACAGAGTCAGCGTATTAGCCGCCACAATTTGGATCCTCATTAATTGTATGATAAGAATTTTAGAAGCCCAAACTCATTTTGGTATCTGTTATTCCATGCAAAAGTTCGTGTACAAAAGTTCAGATACCCTTACTCAAATTGTATGTTTGGAAGAAATTTATTTAATTAATTTAATTTAATTTAATTTAATAAATTAATTTAATTTAATTTAAATTTAATTTAAATTTATTTATTATTGATTGATTGATTGATTGATTGGATTTGTACGCCGTCCCTCTCTGCAGACTCGGGGCGGCTAACAACAGTAATAAAACAGCATATAATAATAATCCAATACTAAAAACAGTTAAAAACCCATTATTATAAAAACCAAACATACATACAGACATACCATGCATAAAATTGTAAAGGCCTAGGGGGAAAGAATATCTCAATTCCCCCATGCCTGGCGGCAGAGGTGGGTTTTAAGCATCTTACGAAAGGCAAGGAGAGTGGGGGCAATTCTAACCTCTGGGGGGAGTTGGTTCCAGAGGGCCGGGTCCACCACAGAGAAGGCTCTTCCCCTGGGTACCACCAAGCGACATTGTTTAGTTGACGGGACCCGGAGAAGGCCCACTCTGTGGGACCTAACTGGTCGCTGGGATTCGTGCAGCAGAAGGCGGTCCCTGAGATATTCTTGTCTGATGCCATGAAGGGCTTTATAGTTCATAACCAACACTTTGAATTGTGACCGGAAACTGATCAGCAACCAATGCAGACTGCAGAGTGTTGGTGTAACATGGGCATGTTTGGGAAAGCCCATGATTGCTCTCGCAGCTGCATTCTGCACGATCTGAAGTTTACGAAATCCTCAAAAGAACAGAATTCTCCATGTCTTCTAGCTGAAGCAGCGTTAAACTCTGCATCTTTCTATAAATCTGAATGAATTGTTTCTATGTATATAGTTGTTTACCGTTTCAAAATAAGGTAACAGTGGACACAGAAACATAGAAACATAGAAGTCTGACGGCAGAAAAAGACCTCATGGTCCATCTAGTCTGCCCTTATACTATTTTCTGTATTTTATCTTAGGATGGATATATGTTTATCCCAGGCATGTTTAAATTCAGTTACTGTGGATTTATCTACCACATCTGCTGGAAGTTTGTTCCAAGGATCTACTACTCTTTCAGTAAAATAATATTTTCTCATGTTGCTTTTGATCTTTCCCCCAACTAACTTCAGATTGTGTCCCCTTGTTCTTGTGTTCACTTTCCTATTAAAAACACTTCCCTCCTGGACCTTATTTAACCCTTTAATATATTTAAATGTTTCGATCATGTCCCCCCTTTTCCTTCTGTCCTCCAGACTATACAGATTGAGTTCATTAAGTCTTTCCTGATACGTTTTATGCTTAAGACCTTAGGACCTTAAGACACAGCAGCTACAGAAGCTCAAAACCCCTTTTGACTATTATGTAACATCTCTTTAGGCAGAAAAGGCAACTTCCAAACTTTATCGTAGCCAGCTAAAAGTCCTTCACTGTTTTGGTGAGTTACCTCGTTTCTTTTCAGCTTTAATCTCCAAGTCAACTATAAAGTACTTACTAGAAAGAAAGGTAGTGATATCGAGGCCTTCTTGGTTCCCAGAATTGGATATTACAAAAATAGATATGGGGAGATTTGGAATATGCCATTATTGCAAAGAAGATTAACACTTCTGAACTGCAAGAGGTTTACCAATACAGTAGTACCTCTAGATACGAGCTGCTCCACATGCGAGTATTCCAAGTTACGAGCTGAGACGCGAGCAAAATTTCTGTTCGACACCCGAGCTCAAATTCGGGATACGAGCCGAGTGTCCACTAGGTGGCGCAAGAATTCAATTTTTTTCCAGTCATCTCAGCGCGAAAAGCCAAATCTAAATGCATTCGTTGGAGATACGAATTGATCAACATACGAGTTCGGCTCTGGCACGAATTAAACTCGTATGTCGAGGTACCACTGTATGTGTGTGGGGGAAATCCAAAATTGAGAGAAAGTCCCTTAATCTTAAATGACACAATATAACTCCAAGTAAATCAAACTTCTATGAAATCAAAGTGTCCACTTAGGAAGCAACAGTGATTGACAATCAATTTCACATGCTGCTGTGCACATTCAACTTTGAACAACAAAGTATTCAATGAGAATATTTCATTCATTCAGATCTAGGATGTGTTATTTGTATGTTCCCTTTATTTTTTTGAGCAGTATACAGTACAGTATATTGTTTATTGTTTTGACATGTTGTGAGCCGCCCTGAGTTTATTTATTTATTATTTATTTATTAATCAGATTTGTATGCCGCCCCTCTCCGAAGACTCGGGGCGGCTCACAGCAATAATGATACAATGTAAACAAATCTAATATTTAAGTTAATTTAAAACCCCAATTTAGAAACCAATCATACATACTAACATACCATGCATAAATTTTATAAGCTTAGGGGGAGGGAAAGTCTCAATTCTCCCATGCCTGACGACAGAGGTGGGTTTTAAGGAGCTTACGAAAGGCAAGGAGGGTGGGGGAAACTCTGATATCTGGGGGGAGTTGGTTCCAAAGGGTCGGGGCCGCCACAGAGAAGGCTCTTCCCCTGGGTCCCGCCAAACAACATTGTTTAGTTGACGGGACCCAGAGAAGGCCAACTCTGTGGGACCTAACTAGTCGCTGGGATTCGTGGGGCCGAAGGCGGTCCTGGAGATATTCTGGTCCGGTGCCATGAAGGGCTTTATAGGTCATAACCAACACTTTGAATTGTGACCGGAAACTGATCGGCAACCAATGCAGATTGCGGAGTGCTGGTGTGACATGGGCGTATTTAGGGAAGCCCATGATAGCTCTCGCAGGTGCATTCTGCACGACCTGAAGTTTCCGAACACTTTTCAAAGGTAGCCCCATGTAGAGAGCATTACAGTAGTCAAGCCTCGAGGTGATGAGGGCATGAGTGACTGTGAGCAGTGACTCCCGGTCCAAATAGGGCCGCAATAGGTGCACCAGGCGAACCTGGGCAAACCTGAGTCAACTCCAATAATAAATAAATAAATAAGTAAGTAAGTAAGTAAGTAAGTAAGTAAGTAAGTAAGTAAGTAAGTAAATAAGTAAATAAATAAATAAATAAATAAATAAATAAATAATCTCTACAAGGAAGATTTGGAACCTGTAATTTCTCCCAATGTGGAGGTATTGTAAATTACACACCAGAAAGGTAGTCATATTTACTGCTATTATTATTAAATTCAGTAACCATATACCCTCTGCTTCTTCAAGTCATATTCAATATTGACAAGGGAAGGGCATTAGACTAATCACTCTGTGGCACCCCAATTTACACTTTTCTCCAGTTTGAAGAGGGACTTCTCTGATTACAATTTTTTGAGTCGGCTGTATATCCACTTCACTGTCGTGTCATTAGATTGCTAATTAACGTGTCGTGGGGTACTTGGCCAGATGCTTTGATTAAGTCAAAATTGCTTCCTACAATTTATTAAGTAAGTTACGTGATCAAAATTGAGATAAGCTTAACATCCCCATCCCCCCCCCCCCCCGATAAGAAATCTCTACTGACTTCTAGTAATCACTGCGTGATTTTCAGGATGGTTAAAGATGGGTTTCTTTATGCTCTGCCTTGCAATCTTCCCAGAGGAATTGATGTCAGAGAGACACATTTGTAGTGTTTTTGGACCTTCCCTTCCTCACTTTTGGGAAATGGGAGATAGGATCCCTATTAGACCTGAGACACTATCAGTCCTTCTAGGTCAATGATGGGGAACTTCTTTTGGTTCATGTGGAACGCATGTGTGCATGCCCACACCCATAATTCCACATGCACACGTTTATTTATTAGATTTGTATTTATTTATTTATTTATTCATTCAATTTTTTATGCCGCCCTTCTCCTTAAACTCAGGGCGGCTTACAACATGTTAGCAATAGCACTTCTTAACAGAGCCAGCCTATTGCCCCCACAATCCGGGTCCTCATTTTACCCACCTCGGAAGGGTGGAAGGCTGAGTCAACCTTGAGCCGCTGATGAGATTTGAACCGCTAACCTTCAGATCTGCAGTCAGCTTCAGTGGCCTGCAGTACAGCACTCTACCTGCTGCGCCACCCCGGCTCTATATGCCGCCCCTCTCCGTAGACTCTTCTCTGCAGAGGCCGGCGAAGGTTTTTCTTAGTTTGAATGTTCTGGGTGGGCTGGCAGGGGGATGGGGAGTGCCCGCGCACGCACGCCTGACATTCAAACTAACCTTTGCTGGCCTTCGCTGTAAGAAGAACGCCTGTCCTGCCTCTCCTGCAGCTCCTTTGCTGACAGCTGAGATGAAAGCGCTCTCGGCGAAGGGACTGCGAGAGGGGCGGGGCGGGCGTTCCCAAAGCGTTCGGAGTGGCTAGCGGCCGAATCAGCAGGACGAGAAGCCACAGCCACCACCGCCGCTGCAGCCACCGCTGTGGGAGGAGCTGCGCCCCAAGTTAGGAAGCGGAGGAGGAGAAAGAGGCGTGGATTGGGCGGGGGCAGTGGCGAGAAGCCAGGGACGCGAGGGAGCTGGAGGTGCTGTGGGGGCAGCCACGGCTCCTTGCGCGGCCTTGGAAAAAGATGCGCAGGGGGTGTTTTGGGGCATGCGGGGGGCGGGCGCGCACCTTAGAGGGTACAGTACAACAGGCTCTTAGAAAGGCTATGGAGCTTTGGGGAGAGCAAAAAACTGACCTTCCCCACTCCCTCTACATCTCTGACATGCGTGTGCACGTCCAAGCATGCGCAGGAAGCAACATTTCATGAGGGGATGGGCACGTGCATCCTCTCGCAAGTTTTTGATGGCACACCCATTTTTCGCTCTCACCAAGCTTCAAAGCGCACCAGTATCAGTGGGACCGGCAACCTCTGCCTGCGCAACCTCCATAATGCAATGCGCACACAACGAGCACACACGTATCCTGTCCCCATGCATGCACATGTGCTTCCCACCACTCTCCTGACCCCTCGTGCATTCATGTGTGGCCCCCCCTGACCCATTTTGGATCTAGCAGGCTTCCCCGCAGCTTCCTGGGACCAAATATGCAGTCCCCCATGCTCCCCCCACCCTGCATATTTACAGACGACCTCCCCATGCATGCATGTGTGTCTTCTGCATGCATCCTGCTGTCTGCACATGCATCGCAGATATCTAAAATTCAACTGGCGGGTTGGAGGCATGCACAGGGCTGCCTCCCACCCGCAGGAAACAGGGCTGGAAAAGGCGGGGAGAAGCCTCCGTGGGGCCTCTCTAGGAATCTCCAGGGAGGAAACAGGGCTGGAAAAGGTGGGGAGAAGCCTCCGTGGGGCCTCTCTAGGAATCTCCAGGGAGGAAACAGGGCTGGAAAAGGCGGGGAGAAGCCTCCGTGGGGCCTCTCTAGGAATCTCCTGGGAGGAAACGGCTGGAAAAGGCGGGGAGAAGCCTCTGTGGGGCCTCTCTAGGAATCTCCAGGGAGGAAACAGGGCTGGAAAAGGCGGGGAGAAGCCTCCGTGGCGCCTCTCTAGGAATCTCCTGGGAGGAAACAGGGCTGGAAAAGGCGGGGAGAAGCCTCCGTGGGGCCTCTCTAGAAATCTCTGGGATGAAACAGGGCCTCCACCCTCCCTGTGGTTTCCCCAATCATGCACATTATTTGCTTTTACATTGATTCCTATGGGAAAAATTGCTGCTTCTTACAAACTTTTCTACTTAAAAACCTGGTCACGGAACGAATTAAGTTCGTAAGTAGAGGTACCACTGTATTAATTTCATCTTTGAATCATTACCACCTTTGAATTATTTATTAACATTTGCCCATTTTCCAAATTGTGAGGTTCAGAATCCGGCCGATCTGTACCGTACAGTTTATTATATAAAGTGGCTGGAAGAAAGAGTGTATTGTTCAGCCTACGAATCCTGTTAGTTCCTAAGTGAAACCCGGCTACAGTTTATAGAAACCGAGAGAAGTCTAAACCCCATCCATCAACAGCTGTGGCACATAATTCGGAAAACTACAGTGTGGATAAACAAGGATACTACTTCTTTGGCAGGATTCATCGGGCTTTTAATAGCAGTATGACAAGCTAGAGTGTAAGGAGAGAAACCTGCTGTAATTATTACCCTACTATGTTAGAAAATTATTCCTACTGAATGCTTGCCAGATAAGAAAATAAAAATAAAAATCCTGACCCTATTTATCTTTATCTACTAACACCGAAGGAAAACCTGGACTGCTATTTGGCTTTCTTTGCTATTCGGCAACTGTTATTTGATGTTATTGGGAAAATGGAGGCGATAGTTGTTGCAAAGCTGCAAGGAAGAGAGATAAATAATACAGTGATACCTCATCTTACAAACGCCTTGTCATACAAACTTTTCGAGATACAAACTCGGGGTTTAAGATTTTTTTGCCTCTTCTTACAAACTATTTTCACCTTACAAACCCACCACCGCCGCTGGGATGCCACGCCTCTGGACCTCCGTTGCCAGCGAAGCACCCATTTTTATGCTGCTGGGATTCTCCTGAGGCTCCCCTCCATGGGAAACACCACCTTTGGACTTTTGTGTTTTTGTGATGCTGCAGAGAAATCCCAGCAGGGGAATGCCAGCAGTGCAAAAACGGGTGCTTCACTGGTAACGGAAGTCTGGAGGTGGGGTTTCCCAGCGAGGGAAGCCTCAGTGAAATCGCAGCATCACAAAAACACAGAGGTCCGGAGGTGGGGTTTCAAGGACTTTGGTGTTTTTGCGATGCTGCGATTTCACTGATGCTCTCTTCGCTGGGAAACCCAACCTCCGGACTTCCGTTGCCAGCAAAGTGCTCGTTTTTGCGATGCTGGGATTCCCCTGCAGCATCACAAAAACACAGAAGTCCGGAGGTGGGGTTTCCCATGGAGGGGAGCCTCAGGGGAATCCCAGCAGCGCAAAAACGGGCGCTTCGGCTGGCAAAAGGGCTGAATTTTGGGCTTGCATGCATTAATCACTTTTCCATTGATTCCTATGGGAAACATTGTTTCATCTTACAAACTTTTCACCTTAAGAACTGCGTCCCGGAACCAATTAAGTTTGTAAGACAAGGTATCACTGTACCTGCATTGAAAAATTGGCATTGGCTGCCAAGTGCTTTCTTGACACATTCAAGAGGTTGGTATCGACCTAGAGAGGCCTTGGCTTGGATCTACTTTCCCCAGAGTGAAGGATTACAGAACTGCATGGTACCACCGGTGCCAAGAGACCAACATTTTCATAATTGGTAATAGATAACCTGTTTTACGAGGTGGCATTTAAATACTTCTGAATTGTTCAAGTCATCCAGTGACAGCACAAGAGCAAGAATTCAACTATTTCCTTCTTGCATTCATAACAATAAAAACACATGGCAACTCCAAATCTCAACTAGCAAATGCTCTGTCCTGCACATTGGGAAGAAGAATCTGAACTCCAAATACGAACTGAATAATCAAATTATCACAGATAATCCCCACTCGGTTAAAGACCTTGGTATACTAATAACAAAAGATTTAAGTGCCAAAGCCCACTGCAACAATATAGCCAAGAAGGCTTCAAGAGTTGTAAACCTAATCCTACGTAGCTTCTGCTCTGGCAATCTCACACTACTTACCAGAGCTTACAAAACTTTTGCCAGACCCATCCTCGAATACAGCTCATCTGTTTGGAACCCATATCGCATCTCAGACATTAACACCCTTGAAAATGTCCAAAGATACTTCACGAGAAAAGCCCTTCACTCCTATACCCTATGAGACTAGACTTTCAATCCTGGGCCTAGAAAGTTTAGAACTAAGACGCCTTAAACAAGATCTAAGTATTGCCCACAAGATCATATGCTGCAACGTCCTGCCTGTCGGCGACTACTTCAGCTTCAACCACAACAACACAAGAGCACACAACAGATTTAAACTTAATATTAACCGCTCCAAACTTGACTGTAAAAAATATGATTTCAGTAACCGAGTTGTTGAAGCGTGGAACTCATTACCGGACTCCATAGTGTCATCCCCAAACCCCCAACACTTTACCCTTAGATTATCTACGGTTGACCTATCCAGATTCCTAAGAGGTCAGTAAGGGGTGAGTACAAGTGCACTAGAGTGCCTTCCATCCCCTGTCCTATTGCTCTCCTATATCTCCTATACCTTTCCTCTATTCCTATATCTCTTCTTCTATTCTTTCATTGATATATTCTATTCCTATATCTTCTTTTCTATTATTTCTTAGATATATTTTACTATGAGTATCTCCTCTATAACCTTCATCATGTATTTTACTATGTGTATATTGATATATACCCACTAAAACCCTCATTGTGTATTGGACAAAATAAATAATAAATAAATAAACAAATAAATAAATAAAACATCATTTTGTTTACTGTATTTTTGGAGTATAAGATGCACCTTAACTTTGGGGGAGGAAAACAAGGCAAAAAAGCCTCTGCCTCCCAGCAATTTGCCAAACAAAAAACAGCACACAGGATATATACTGTTTGCTGTGTATTTCTTTGCATGTATGCCTGACCCATCGAAATAGCAAAGAATTGGAGGAATGTACATTAGGTCAGTATATTAATGCCAGAAAGTTTTCTTAAATCAGTCACACTAACTCCTCCCAATTACTTGTATTTAAATAGATCTACTCCAAACATGACTAAGTCCGGGTTTAACTCAGCTGTCTTATCTTTATTTTATTTTTATTTTTTTAATATTTTTTTATTATTTTCAAAGAAGGACAGACAAAGACATACAACATTGAACATTTAAGGAGCTATCATTGCTCCGCTTATCGTAGAAGTCTAACTAATACAGAATATAAAAAACCTCTAACTATTACCGGATCTATGCAGAAATATCACACTTGCAAATTACATTATCATTAAATTTAATTCTATGTTTTTAAAATTAAAATTATTACAGTAATTAAATTTCTTTATGTTTTGAAAAATGATATACTTGTATATATATATATATATACTGTATATCTAAAGAACAATAAACAAATTATTAGTAATACAAAACGAAAGTAACATAAGCACTTCTAAGTTAAATATAATATAAACTATTTAATTATATCTTATGATTTTTTAAATACTCATTTATTCTTGTATATTTAATTTTTTGTACAGTTTTTAACATTCCACCAATCATATACTTTATCCCAAATTTTGTAAAATTCTGTTTCGGTTTGGTTATTCAAACGTTTAGTCATCATGTCTAATTCTGCACATTCTATAATTTTTTTAAATACCTCCGTATCTTTCGGTATCGTCTTTTCTTTCCATTTCTATGCAAATACTATTCGTGCCGCTGCCAGTATATGTATTATTAAATAGTAAATTTCTTTTTTATACTTTATATTTGAAATGCCCAATAGGAAAAATTCAGGAGATTTTTTAATCTTCTCCTTTGTTATTTCATTTATCCAATTCTCTACTTTATTCCAAAATATTTTTGTCTCAGAACAGGTCCACCATGCATGATAATATGTGCCAACTTCTTTTTTGCATTTCCAACAAATAGGCGATACAGATGGAAACATTTTAGAAATTCTATATGGTGGAAGGTGCCATCTATAAAACATCTTAATTTGATTTTCTTTAAAAGAGATTGATTTTGTTATTTTCCAATTATATATCCATACCTTTTCCCAAGTATCTATATCAATCTCTTTACCAAAATTTCTGCACCAACTGATCAATATCCAACCTATCGTTCTATGATTTAATAAGTATTTATAAACATTTCCAATTGTCTTTATTTGACTTTGGAATAATAATTTGCCCAGTACGTTATTTTCTTTTTTTAAAATATAAGTCTTTACGTCCATTTGGTATCTAGAACTAATCTGCATATAATGTCACCAATCTAAATCTAAACCTAACTCGTATAACTCTTGTTTTGTTCTTAGTTTTAATTGATTATCTAACAAATCACTATATTTCCAAATCTTACCTTTTCCTTTAAGATTCGGATGTACAATGGCTTCAAAAGGTGAAACCCATTCTGGCATAACTAAAAAGTGATTTTTCTTTATTTCATTCCACACTTCTATTAATGCTTTTCTAATAACATTGTTTTTGAAATATGAGTGAGTTTTTAATTTATCATACCATACAAATGCGTGCCATCCGACCATCAAGTCGTGACCTTCTAGGTTGAGCAATCTTTGATTTTCTAATGTCAGCCATTCTTTTATCCATGTCAGGGCTGTGGCATGATAATATAGTTTCCAATTTGGGAGACCTAGACCTCCTCTTTCCTTACGATCTTCTAATGAATTTTGTTTTATTCTTGATTTTTTACCTTGCCAAATAAATTTTCTTATTCTCTTGTTCAATTCGGCAAAGAATTTCGTTCCTGGATTTATTGGGATCACTTGGAAAAGAAACAATATTTTTGGGAGGATATTCATTTTAACTGTGGAGATTCTTCCTACAAGTGATAATTGTAGGTTACCCCATATTTCTAAATCTTTTTTAATCTGACTTAACAATTTTAAATAATTGTCATTTTTTAAGGATACAGCTTTGGAAGTCATCCATATCCCTAAATATTTCACTTTTTTCGTGATCTTCATATTTGATAAGTCTCCTAGATATTTTCTCTGTATTTCAGTCATATTTTTTGTTAATATCTGTGTCTTTTCCTTGTTTATTTTCAATCCTGCAACTTTTCCATATTCTTCGATCACATTTATTAAATTTAAACAGGACACTGTTACATTTCAGATTATACTTTTACAGATCTTTTAAAATTGATGTGGCTTTCTGGAAGTATTCTCTGCTATTTAAAAGAAGATGCAATAGCATTGGGCCTCTTCAGATCAAGCATTTATTTTAAAAAGCTTCTTAATTTTTTAAGTTAATAAAAAATAAGATAAAATAAAGCAGTCTTTATTTTGTTAAGCTGTCTAGAACAATAATAAAGCAGTCAATAGAATATAACGGAACAGAATAGAATAGAATAGAATAGAACAGAACAAAATTCTTTATTGGCCAAGTGTGATTGGACACACAAGGAATTTGTCTTGGTTCATATGCTCTCTGTGTACATAAAAGAAAAAGATACATTTGTCAAGAATCACGTGGTACAACACTTAATGATTGTCATAGGGGTCAAATAAGAAACGAAGAAACAATATTAATAAAAACCTTAGGATACAAGCAACAAGTTACAGTCATAAAATTAAAAAAATAAGTCTAATAATTTGAACATTTTACAGACATTTATAATTATTGGTGTTGTGGTTGGCTCTGGTCCAGCTCCTGCCCCAGGGAATGGGGAGGTGGATGCAGGGGAAAATTCAACATGTCACAGGCCTGTGTTATTGCCGACAGAATCAGATCAGAGTTTAGTTTCCTCGGACGAAGAAGAAGGTGGGAGGGCTTGGCACATAGCCAAGGCAGTCAATCTCCCTTATCTTCCTTTGATTCAAATGATGACATTTTGGACCCACACAAGCGCAGAATTATGCGTAGAAGATACCAAGTAAGAACATATTACAGGAAATAAGGGAGGCCACCTGTGTTTGGGTGGGGCTCCAGTAATTAGGGCTGCTGCTATAAATAGCAGCATGTGGGTTTGGCCGTTGTGGAAGAATATCTGATCGGAGTTCCTCAGGAATCCTGTGTTTTCTGGACTTTGTTGCTTTTTCACGCCTTGGAAAACAAAGCAGAGTAACGTGTGTGTGTCTCACTTTGTTGGAAGAAGAAGGGGTGTGAAGTTTCTTCACAGCTGCTAGCTGTAGACTACCTGGTTGTTTTGGGAAGAGTGCTCTTTGCAATACAAAAAGAGTGCTTAGTTTATTTTGAATTTTGTGATAAAGAACATTGTTTTGAATTTTCAAACTTGTGTGTGCCTGAAATTTGTACCCTTGAATTTTCGGGAGGCTCCTATCAGAGAGCCCGGCAGAACAATTGACTTACCTCCTTGCAGCAAAAAACAAACAGCCAATTTCAGTACAGTCTGATTAGCACAAGAAAATAAAATTCTGTTTTTGCCTCTCCCTTCCAGCAATTTGCCTCCTTGAAGCTTTAGTTTCACTTTCGGTTTTAGCACATGGCCTGCCTGAAGCCTCAATCAGCTGAGAATCTGGAAGCTGATAATCAGTTGCTTCGTTAAACAGGCTCTGTTCTGTTTTCTGGAAGGAGGTAAATTGCTGGGAGGCAGAGGTCAAAGGGTATGGGTGGCTGGATGGGTGGGGCTACATTCGGTGTACAGTGTTCCCTTGATTTTCGCGAGTTCGAACTTTGCGAAAAGTCTATACCACGGTTTTTCAAAAATATTAATTAAAAAATACTTTGCTGTTTTTTTCCCTATACTGTACCACAGTTTTTCCCGCCCGATGACGTCATATGTCATCGCCAAACTTTCATCCACCTTTAATAAATATTTTTTTAAAATAAACTTTAATAAATAAACATGATGAGTAATAATGTAAATGGTTGCTAAGGGAATGGAAAATTGCACTTTAGGGGTATAAAGTGTTAAGGGAAGGCTTGAGATACTGTTCATAGCCAAAAATAGTGTATTTACTTCCGCATCTCTACTTCGCGGAAATTTGACTTTCGCGGGTGGTCTTGGAACGCATCCCCCACGAAAGTCGAGGGAACACTATATAAGATATACCCAAGTTTTCACCCTCTTTGGGGGTGGATGGATAAAAAGTGTGTCTTATACTCAGAAAAATACAGTATTCTCTTCTGAAATTAGTACTCCTGTGTACTAATTAAATCAGAAAAAGTCAGTGAACTCTAAAGAAATTCCTTCCTTTTGAGCCTTACTGAAAATCTCTAGCCCCTAAATCTTCCAGTGTCTCTTCTGTCCTAATATTTATTTTTCTTTTACTTTAAAAGGAGAAAAAGGTACATACCATATTTTTCATATTATAAGACTCACCGGAGTATAAAAGACACACCAAGATTTTAGAGTGGGAAATATGCATTCTTAACCAAATGGTATAGTAATACAGTAGTACCTCTAGATACGAGCTGCTCCACATGCGAGTATTCCAAGATACGAGCCACGAGGGGAGAGAAATTTCATTTCGAGACCCGAGCTCAAATTCGGGATACGAGCCGAGCATCCACTAGGTGGCGCAAGAATCCTTGCTTCTGGTTATCTCGGAGGGGAAAAACAAAGTCTAAAGCCATTTGTTCCAGATACGAGTTGTTCGACATACAAGCTCCCTTCTGGAACGAATTAAACTCGTATCTAGAGGTACTACTGTATATCATTTAATAAAATACCAGTGTAACAGAATGCTTTTTACAAACATGTATAGTTTTCACAACCATGTACACTTTTACAAAACTTCAAACTTGACAGCTTTAAGACTAGTAGTGGACTTCAACTCTCAAAATTCCTGTTAGATGGGGCAATCCCAGCGACCAGTTAGGTCCCACAGAGTGGGTCTTCCTCGGGTCCCATCAACCAAACAATGTCGCTTGGCGGGACCCAGAGGAAGAGCCTTCTCTGTGGCGGCCCCGGCCCTCTGGAACCAACTCCCCCCAGAGATTAGAATTGCCCCCACCCTCCTTGCCTTTCGAAAGCTGCTTAAAACCCACCTCTGCCGCCAGGCATGGGGGAACTGAGATACCCTTTCCCCCTAGGCCTTTACAATTTTATGCATGGTATGTATGATTGGTTTTTATATAATGGGTTTTTAACTGGTTTTAGTATTGGATTTTGTTATACACTGTATACTGTTTTATTGCTGTTGTTAGCCGCCCCGAGTCTGCAGAGAGGGGCGGCATACAAATCCAATAAATAAAGTAAGTAAGTAAGTAAGTAAGTAAGTAAGTAAGTTAATTAATTAATTAATTAATTAATTAATTAATTAATTAGAAGACAAAACCAGCCCAATTTTTGCAAAAAAAAAAAATAGGCCATTTTTGGCCTGTTTTTCACAAAAATTGGTTGGGCAAAGGGTCTCGTAAGCCTGGGTGCTGGGGGATGGCAAAAATGCCTGTTTTTGTGAAAAACTGGCAATTTTCATCCATTTTTCACAAAAATGGAGGCATTTTTGCCTTCCCCCAGTTCCCAGGAGCTCTCTGCAGGCTCCCCTGACCCTTTGCCCACCCCATTTTTGCAAAAGAAAATGGGCAAAATATGGTCTATTTTCCACAAAAACAGGCATTTGTTACCATTTCCCAGCACCCTAGAGCAGTGTTTCCCAACCTTGGCAACTTGAAGATATTTGGACTTCAACTCCCAGAATTCCCCAGCCAGCGAATGCTGGCTGGGGACTTCTGGGAATTGAAGTCCAGATATCTTCAAGTTGTCAAGGTTGGGAAACACTGCCCTAGAGCTCCCTGCCGGCAGGGGGTGGGGCTTTGGGACAGCAAAAATGGCTGCATTTGGTGTATAAGATGTACCGACATTTCCACACACTTTCTGGGTGGTATGTTGAGTCACATGCCAATGTTTAGGCATTTGGTCAAATTGTATATATTAGTGAATCCCTAAGTCAGTGTTTCCTATGGCTGGCTGGGGAATTCTGGGATTTTTGCTTTAAAAAAAACCTTGCTTCTTCCAGAAGTCCTGAGATTTTCTAAATGTTTTTGTCCATCATCATCATATTCCTGATGAGGAATCATCAGGATTCCTCGGTGTTGTGGTTAGCTCTGGCCCAGCTCCTGCCCCAAGGAATGTGGAGGTGGATGTGGGGGAGGCATTCACATGCCGCAGGCCTGTTTTGCTCCCAGTAGAATCTGCCGATGAAGCCTCCTCTGACCAAGGAAGCGTGAGTGACAGGGAAGAGGGGAGTTTGGCAGACAGCCCAGGAGGAGATCAGTCATCTGTATCATCCCTGGATTCTGAACAAGAATTAATGACACATCCATGCATGCGTAGAGTGATGCATAGGAGACAACAACTGAAGGATTATTACAAGAGAAAATGAGGCCACCTGTGGTTGGGTGGGGCTGCTGTAATTAGTGCTACAGATAAAAGTGCAGCCTGGTGTTTCAGTCTCATGGCAGTTTATCTGATTCATTGTTTCGTCAAGATCGTGAGTTTTGCTGTTCAGGATTGTGTGTGTGGACTCTCTGGACTTTAGAATTGGACTCAATTTCCCAGTTATTGGGTGAGCAATTGGATTGCATTTCAGCTGTGCCTTGTGTGTACCAGAAAATCCCTTTGACATTTAATAAGGGAGCAGTTTCTGTTTTTCTGTTTATAAAAACTTTTGGGTTTTCTTTTTATTGTGTGGTGTGTGTCTTCCTGTACTAATTACCCTGTAATTACGGGCATTTGAGACACGCCGACAGAACACTCATGAGGAATCCAATCACAGAATTCCATGCTTTAGGGCAGTAATGGCGAACCTATGGCATGGGTGCCACAGGTGGCACGCGAAGCCATATCTGCTGGCGTACAAGTCGTTGCCCTAGCTCAGAGTAGGGGGCCAGACAAGCACCTGAAGGCCAGACAAGAAATAATGGACGGAAGCTGACCAAAGAGAGATTAAACCTGGAAATAAGGAGAAATTTTCTGATTTCTGTTTCCTCCGAGGAGATTCCTAGAGAGGCCCGACGGAGGTATCTCCCCACCTTTTCAGGCCCTGTTTCCTCCTAGAGAGGCCCCATGGAGATTTCTCCCTGCCTTTTACGGCCCTGTTTCCTCCCAGGAGATTCCTAGAGAGGCCCCACGGAGGTGTCTCCCCACCTTTTCCGGCCCTGTTTCCTCCCAGGAGATTCCTAGAGAGGCCCCACGGAGGTATCTCCCTACCTTTTCCGGCCCTGTTTCCTCCTAGAGAGGCCCCATGGAGATTTCTCCCCACCTTTTCCGGCCCTGTTGCCTCCCAGGAGATTCCTAGAGAGGCCCCATGGAGGTATCTCCCCACCTTTTCTGGCCCTGTTTCCTCCTAGAGAGGCCCCATGGAGATTTCTCCCTGCCTTTTCCGGCCCTGTTTCCTCCCAGGAGATTCCTAGAGAGGCCCCACGGAGGTGTCTCCCCACCTTTTCCGGCCCTGTTTCCTCCCAGGAGATTCCTAGAGAGGCCCCACGGAGGTATCTCCCCACCTTTTCCAGCCCTGTTTCTTCCTAGAGAGGCCCCATGGAGATTTCTCCCCACCTTTTCCGGCCCTGTTGCCTCCCAGGAGATTCCTAGAGAGGCCCCACGGAGGCTTCTCCCCGCCTTTTCCGGTTACAGTTTCGGAGGCTCGGGTTTGTAAGTGGAAAATGGTTCTTGAGAAAAGGCAAAAAAGTCTTGAACACCCGGTTCTTATCTAGAAAAGTTTGTAAGTGGAGGCGTTCTTAGGTAGAGGTACCAGTGTACAATATAATATCAGTGGGAAATTTCCATCGTTCTTCATAAATGAAAATTTTACATGACGTCACTTATTGTTTTGTCCTCTCGGATTCATAAGCCACTTTCCCGAAGCTGCGCTTGTTATCTTACATCTCTCCCGTCCCTGTTCGGAAATCTCTCTCTTCTGAACAAATAATGGCTTTGTTTTGGAAACGCTCGGACCAAATTAAAAGGAATCTGTTCATCTCAGGTATCAGTTAAGCTGTTCAATTTACTTTCATCTGTTAGGAAAACAAATGTTCCAGCCAAAAGATGCAAAGACCAGGGAGATGAGAGGGGCAGGCCGCTGCTGACCGGCTAAGAGGAAAATGAACGAATGAACAAATAAATGGCTAACTCAACATTTGAACGTAGCAAAAGTAGGGTTGGTGGGCTCCCATGCACTTTTGTAAAAGGGAAGGGGATCAGTAGCGGGTTTCTACCAGTATGGATAAGGGCGCTGCACCGGTCGCGAAACTCAAGCTGCGCGCCCAGATTCGCTTCCCCTGCGGGCCAGTGAGATTTTGCTTCTGTGCCTGCGTAGGAGGAAGTTTTAAAAACCTCAGTTGGCACTAAATTAGAGCCAAGGTGGCACAGCAGGTAGAGTGCAGTACTGCAGGCCACTAAAGCTGACTGTAGATCTGTAGGTCAGCAGTTCAAATCTCATCACCGGCTCAAGGTTGACTCAGCCTTCCATCCTTCCGAGGTGGGTAAAATGAGGACCCAGATTATCTATCTATCTATCTATCTATCTATCTATCTATCTATCTATCTATCTATCTATCTATCTATCTATCTATCTATCATCTATCATCTATCATCTATCATCTATCATCTATCATCTATCTATCTATCTATCTATCTATCTATCTATCTATCTATCTATCTATCTATCTATCTATCTATCTAAACATAGAAACATAGAAGACTAGTTTTAAAACAGTTTTAAAACCTGCCCTTCTCTCCTTAAAGTGATGCCAGAAAGAAATTCAACGCCTTTTTTCCAATTATGAAATCTATTATGGACAGCCAGGACAGCTATTATCCTAAATCCACGTCAAGGTTTAGCAGTTTTGAGATAGAAACATAAAAACATAGAAGTCTGACGACAGAAAAAGACCTCATGGTCCATCTAGTCTGCCCTTATACTATTTTCTGTATTTTATCTTAGGATGGATATATGTTTATCCCAGGCATGTTTAAATTCAGTTACTGTGGATTTATCTACCACGCCTGCTGGAAGTTTGTTCCAAGGATCTGCTACTCTTTCAGTGAAATAATATTTTCTCATGTTGCTTTTGATCTTTCCCCCAACTAACTTCAGATTGTGTCCCCTTGTTCTTGTGTTCACTTTCCTATTAAAAACACTTCCCTCCTGAACCCTATTTAACCTTTTAACATATTTAAATGTTTCGATCATGTCCCCCCTTTTCCTTCTGTCTTCCAGACTATACAGATTGAGTTCATTAAGTCTTTCCTGATACGTTTTATACTTAAGACCTTCCACCATTCTTGCAGCCCGTCTTTGGACCCGTTCAATTTTGTCAATATCTTTTGTAGGTGAGGTCTCCAGAACTTGTTTGTTTGTTTGTTTGATTGATTGATTTTTATGCCGCCCTTCTCCTTAGACTCAGGGCAACTTACAATATGTTAGCAATAGCCCTTTTTAACAGAGCCAGCATATTGCCCCCACAATCCAGGTTCTCATTTGACCCACCTCGGAAGGATGGAAGGCTGAGTCAACCTTGAGCCTGTGATGAGATTTGAACCACTGACCTACAGATCTACAGTCAGCTTCAGTGGCCTGCAGTACAGCACTCTACCTGCTGCGCCACCCCGACTCATTATGGGGCCAATATGCTGGCTAGGTTAAAAAGTGCTATTGCTAACGTGTTGTAAGCCGCCCTGAGTCTAAGGCAGGGGTAGGCCAAATTGGCTCTTCTAAGACTTGTGGACTTCAACTCCCAGAATTCCTGAGCCAATCATGCTAGCTGAGGAATTCTGGGAGTTGAAGTTCACATGTCACAGAAGACCCAACTTTGCCTACCCCTGGTCTAAGGAGCAGGGCGGCATTAAAAAAAAATCGAACAATAAAAATCGAATAAATAAATGCAGCCACCCAGCTGTTAATCAGTATACAGTACTGATGATGTTCACCCATTGTGTTCAGGGGTAGTTTCCGCTCACCTGGCTTGATTGGACACACAAGGAATTTGTCTTGGGGCATATGCTCAAAAAGCTCAAAATCTTCCCAAATTAAGCCAGTTTAAAAAATTCTAATCATTCCTTCCAAGCTGTAGCAACATAAGCAAGCAGGCTTTCAACACCCCCTCTGGTGGCTCCTCCACTAAACCTCTTGCTGCAATATTGAATTTTTTTCCTTCTGGGCTGAGCAGCTTTAACTCTGAAATACTTTCTATGTCATTGCGCCCTCTCCTGGGGAGGTGGGGAAAAACAACAACTTTGGGGAGGGAAGAATTTTGCTATTACCAAACCGTTTGCCTGTAAAAAATACTACAATTAATTTTTTCAAAAGCATAATAACCGGAGGGGTGGGCAGAAATAATTAAAACGGATCTCTGCAGGTTTGGAATACCTCTGGGACCGCCTTCTACCGCACGAATCCCAGCGGCCGATAAGGTCCCACAGAGTTGGCTTTCTCCAGGTCCCGTTGACCAAACAGTATCATTTGGCGGGCCCCAGGGGAAGAACCTTCTCTGTGGCGGCCCCGGCCCTCTGGAATCAACTCCCCCGGAGATTAGAACGGCCCCCACCCTCCTTGTCTTTCGCAAATTACTCAAAACCCACCTATATCGCCAGGCATGGGGGAACTGATACACCTCCCGCAGGCTTTTATGTTTTATGTTTGGTATGTATGTGTTGTATGGTTTTAATTGTTGAGGTTTTATATATCTTTTCTTTTAACATTAGATTTGTTTCACTATTATATTGTTTTTATTATTGTTGTGAGCCGCCCCGAGTCTTCGTAGAGGGGCAGCATACGAATCTAATAAACAAACAAACAAACAAACAAACAAATAAATAAATAAATAAATGAAAAAAAATCATATGGTCTCTACTCCTAACCCCAAATCTTTTAACCTTAGACTATCTACAACTGACCTCTCCCCCTTTCTAAGAGGCCTGTAAGGGGCGTGCATAATAATAATTAATTAATTATTTCAATTATTTATTAGACTTGTATGTTGCCCTTCTCCAAAGACTAAGATAAGTGCACCATTGTGCTTACCGTCCCTCTCCTACTGCTCTATTGTCTTCTATCACTACTTTTTATCATTACTTATATAATGTTTTATTTGTACAAATTACCATCCTATAATTGTTTGACAAATACATAAATAAAATAAATAAAATAAAAATATGCAACTTTACACTCTCTTCAACCTGGGAGTAATGCTCAACATATCGGGACTTCAATATGCAGATCAACATAGAAACATAGAAGACTGATGGCAGAAAAAGACCTCATGGTACATCTAGTTTGCCTTTATACTATTTTCTGTATTTTATCTTAGGATGGATATATGTTTATCCCAGGCATGTTTAAATTCAGTTACTGTGGATTTATCTACCATGTCTGCTGGAAGTTTGTTCCAAGGATCTACTACTCTTTCAGTGAAATAATATTTTCTCACGTTGCTTTTGATCTTTCCCCCAACTAACTTCAGATTGTGTCCCCTTGTTCTTGTGTTCACTTTCCTATTAAAAACACTTCCCTCCTGGACCTTATTTAACCCTTTAACACATCTGGCACAAAGCGGAAAACCCAGAACCCACCTGCAGATTCTAACCCAGCACGGACTCTTCCTGCAGGCATTGTATGAAACTCAAAACATTTGCAACCTCCTTGTTTAACGCTGTCTGGGGTTTCACCGAATTGGCATTTGAAAGAAGTGAGGCTGGTGCGAGGGCGACCTCTGAGATGGGCTTCATTTGCACCTTCATTTGCTCAAACTGCCCAAGGAGCTGCTGATACAGTTCTACAGAAGAATCATTGAGTCTGTCATCTGCACCTCTATCACTGTCTGGTTTGGTGCTGCAACCCAACAGGACCGACACAGACTTCAGAGGAGAATCAGAACTGCAGAAAAAACAATTGCTGCCAACCTGCCTTCCATTGAGGACCTGTATACTGCACGAGTCAAAAAGAGGGCGGGTAAAATATTTACTGACCCCTCACATCCTGGACACAAATTGTTTCAACTCCTACCCTCAAAACGTCGCTACAGAGCACTGCACACGAAGACAACTAGACACAAGAACAGTTTTTCCCCGAACGCCATCACTCTACTAAACAAATAATTCCCTCAACACTGTCAGACTTTCTACTAAATCTGCACTTCTATTCTACTACCGTGTTTCCCCGATAGTAAGGCAGTGTCTTACTATCTTTTTACCCCCAAAAGCCCCACTGTGTCTTACTTTGGGGGTATGTCTTACATCTCCCCGCGCGCCTTCGCCTTCCAAGCTCCCCGCGCGCATTGCTTCCAAGCTCCCCGCGCGCCTTCGCATTCTCCCCGCGCGCCTTCGCCTTCCAAGCTCCCCGCGCGCATTGCTTCCAAGCTCCCCGCGCGCCTTCGCTCGCCTTCGCTCGCCACCGCCTCTTCCCCTGCCGAAGCTCAGCTGCAAGCGGCCAGCGAGGCCGATCGGATCCGAGGCGAGCGGCCGGAGCTGCGCCCTCCTTCGCCCGCCTCCTTTCCGCTCGCCTCGGAGCCGCTTGCAGCTGAGCCTCGGCAGGGGAAGAGGCGGGTGGCGCCGCGGCGAGCGAAGGTGAGGGGCGCCCAGGGAGCTGCCGGAAAGGAGGGCGCAGCTCCCTGCGCGCCCCTTGCCTTCGCTCGCCGCGGCGCCACCGCCTCTTCCCCTGCCGAGGCTCAGCTGCAAGCGGCCAGCGAGGCCGCTTGGCTCCGAGGCGAGCGGAAAGGAGGCGGGCGAAGGAGGGCGCAGCTCCGGCCGCTCGCCTCGGATCCGATCGGCCTCGCTGGCCGCTTGCAGCTGAGCTTCGGCAGGGGAAGAGGCGGTGGCGAGTGAAGGCGAGCGAAGGCGCGCGGGGAGCTTGGAAGCAATGCGCGCGGGGAGCTTGGAAGGCGAAGGCGCGCGGGGAGAATGCGAAGGCGCGCGGGGAGCTTGGAAGCAATGCGCGCGGGGAGCTTGGAAGGCGAAGGCGCGCGGGGAGAATGCGAAGGCGCGCGGGGAGCTTGGAAGGCGAGCGAAGCTGCAAGCGGCCTCGCTGGCCGCTTGCAGCTGAGCTTCGGCAGGGGAAGAGGCGGTGGAAGAGGCCGCGGCGAGCGAAGGCGAGGGGCGCGCGGGGAGCTTGGAAGCAATGTCATCGCCCCCCCCCGCAATACCGTTTATACCGTGTTTCCCCGAAAGTAAGACATATGTCTTACTTTCGGGGTATGGCTTATATAAGCCGACCCCCCTGAAACCCCCCATATGTCTTACAATCGGGGGGGTCTTACTATCGGGGAAACACGGTAGTTTTTCTCATCATTCCTTTCACCCATTTCCCCCCATGTTGACTGTATGACTGTAACTTGTTGCTTATATCCTAAGATTTTTATTAATATTGCTTCTTCATTGCTTATTTGACCCCTATGACAATCATTAAGTGTCGTACCACATGATTCTTGACAAATGTATATTTTATTTTATGTACGCTGAGAGCATATGCACCAAGACAAATTCCTTGTGTGTCCAATCACACTTCGCCAATAAAAATTCTATTCTATTCTATTAATAATGGATTAAAAAGCCACTGGCAACATTCGAGGGAGATGTTGGCTGCTCAAGCTTTTGCACATACAGGCCACATTCCAGAAGACAGCAACAGCTGCTTCTCAGGACAATCTTTGGGGAAATAGGGCTCGCAGGTTGCATTAATACTGCAAACTCCCCCCCCCCCCCGAAAAATTTGACAACTTTACTGACCCCTTGCATCCAGGATATTATTATTATTATTTATTAGATTTGTATGCCGCCCCTCTCCGCAGACTCGGGGCGGCTCACAGCAGTAATAAAACAATATACAGTAATAAATCTAATATTAAAAGTCTAAAATAACAAATCTAATATTAAAAGTCTAAAAACCCATTATTTAAAAAGCATATACAGTGATCCCTCGATTTTCGCGATCTCAATCTTCGCGAAACGCTATATCGCGATTTTTCAAAAAATATTAATTAAAAATATTTTCCCACACGATGACGTCACTCTCTTCCTTTCTCATCTTTCTTTCTCTCTCTCTTTCTCTATCTTGCTTCTTCCTCTCTCACACTCTCTTCCTCCCTCTCTCATCTCTTTCCTTCCTTCTCTCTCTTTCTCTATCTCTCCCCCTCTTGCTCTCGAGCGGCGGGCGGCGAGCGGGCGGGGCGAGCGGTGGGCGGGCAGCAGCGAGGAGCCGAAGATCGGGGTTTCCCCTTTGCGTGGGCGACGGGGAAGACCCAGGGAAGGTTCCTTCGGCCGCCCAGCAGCTGATCTGCTCCGCAGCGCCGCAGCAGCGAGGAGCCGAAGATCGGGGTTTCCCCTTTGCGTGGGCGGCGGGGAAGACCCAGGGAAGGTTCCTTCGGCCGCCCAGCAGCTGATCTGCTCGGCAGCGCGGCAGCAGCGAGGAGCCGAAGATCGGGGTTTCCCCTTTGCGTGGGCGGCGGGGAAGACCCAGGGAAGGTTCCTTCGGCCGCCCAGCAGCTGATCTGCTCGGCAGCGCGGCAGCAGCGAGGAGCCGAAGATCGGGGTTTCCCCTTTGCGTGGGCGGCGGGGAAACCCCGATCTTCGGCTCCTCGCTGCTGCCGCGCTGCCGAGCAGATCAGCTGCTGGGCGGCCGAAGGAACCTTCCCTGGGTCTTCCCCGCCGCCCACGCAAACTCCACCATCTGCGCATGCGCGGCCATGGAAAAAGGGCGCGCATGCGCAGATGGTGTTTTTACTTCCGCACCACTAAATCGCGAAAAATCGATTATCGCGAGGGGTCTTGGAACGGAACCCTCGCGATAATCGAGGGATCACTGTACACAAACATACCATACATAAAATTACATAGGCAAGGCGAGATATCTCAGTTTCCCCATGCCTGACGGCAGAGGTGGGTTTTAAGCAGTTTACGAAAGGCAAGGAGGGTGGGGGCAATCCTAATCTCCAGGGGGAGCTGGTTCCAGAGGGTCGGGGCCGCCACAGAGAAGGCTCTTCCCCTGGGTCCCGCCAGCCGACATTGTTTAGTCGACGGGACCCAGAGAAGGCCAACTCTGTGGGACCTAACTGGCCACTCGGGTTTGTGCAGCAGAAGGCGGTCTTGAAGATATTCTGGTCTGGCGCCATGAAAGCCTTTTATAAGGGATATAAACTGGTTTCAACTCCTACCCTCAAAACGTTGCTTCAGAGCACTGCACACCAAGGCAACTAGACACAAGAACAGTTTTTCCCCAAACACTAAACAAATAATTCCCTCAACACTGTCAAACTATTTACTAAGTCTGCACTACTATTACTACTAGTTTTTTCTCATCATTCCTATCACCCATTTCCTCCTACTTATGACTGTATGACTGTAACTTGTTGCTTGTATCCTTAAGATTTTTATTAATATTGATTGTTTCTTCATTGCTTATTTGACCCCTATGACAATCATTAAGCATTGTACCTCAGGATTCTTGACAAATGTATCCTTTTTTTATGTACACTGAGAGCATATGCATCAAAGACAAATTCATTGTGTGTCCAATCACACTTGGCCAATAAAGAATTCTATTCTATTCTATTCTATTCTATTCTATTCTATTCTACTCTACTCTACTCTACTCTACTCTATTCCATTCCATTCCATTCCATTCCACTCCACTCCACTCTATTCTATTTTTCTATTCTATTCTATCTTGTACATGCTTTTGACAAATAAATACATAATATAAAATAAAATAGATGAAAACCAATGGCAGAAAAGAAATGAATTCCCATGTTCCTTTGCTGCCATCTAGTGGCTTCCCGCTTCACTACCCAGAGAAGCAATCTGTGATACTTTCCAGAGCCAGTTTCTGGGTTGTATTTCTGGCCCACCATGGGGATTGTCCAGGTTTTTCCAGCACCGCATGCTGGCTTACAGTTGGCCACCATTCAGTTTAGTTTTTTTAAAGACTGAAATTCCTTCTGGGTCTCTCCATGCCTGCAAGCCCAAAGATGGCTGCAACACCTGCGTTAATGGGATTTGTCAAAGTCCCTTGTAGTCCCATGCAAAAAAAGTGGATCTATTAAAAAACAAATCCTTTGGGGTTCCTCTACACACACACACACACAAACACACACCGTAGCAAGGACAAAGCAAATCAGACATGTATTAAGTCTAATGAATGAGTTTGGTAGCTATAGAAATTATTATTATTATTATTATTATTATTATTATTATTATTATTATTGTTGTTATTGTTATTGTTGTTGTTGTTATTATTATTATTATTATTATTATTATTATTATTATTATTATTATTATTATATTTGTATGCCGCCCCTCTCCGTAGACTCGGGGCGGCTCACAACAAAATAAAACAGTTCATGACAAATCTAACAATTATAATTTAAAATATTTTTTAAAAAACCCCATTTACTAAGCAAACATACATACAAACAAGCCATGCATAAATTGTATATGCCCAGGGGAGATGTCTCAGTTGAAATTGATTGATTGACTGACTGATTGATTGAATGAATGAATAATATGGAATTTGCACCATACATTTTGTTTTTTGCCTTTTGAGAGTTTTTAAAAAAAATTATTTTTTTTGTCAATCATGTACAAGGTAGTCGGTATTGGTATAAACATAAACATTATCAAGGTACGTACAGGTAAATTAGGCAATAGAACAGTAGGACAGGGACGGTAGGCACAATGGTGCGCTTATGCACGCCCCTTACAGACCTCTTAGGAATGGGGTGAGGTCGACTGGAGAACCCTGATCTAGTGAATAATACCTGAGGATCCATGTCGTTCCCCTGCCCTTTGCAGAAGAGTGGAAATAGAACACAATCCACATTCATATTGTGCTGGGTGCCCTTGTAGGCCCCCTAAAGCAGCGTTTCCCAACCGGTGTGCCGCGGCACACTAGTGTGCTGCGAGACACGGCCAGGTGTGCCGCGAAGTCTTTGGAAGCTCCAGCTGGGCGGGGCGCTGCCAGTGCCGGACCGCCAGTGCCTCCGACCTGGAGCTCCCACTCGCAGCTGTCCCCCGGCTGCTGCCTGATGCAGCTGTTTCCGGCGCTCTCCTGCTGGGCCCCAAAGAAGGAAGGCGGGAAAAAGGAGGCAGGGGCGGGGAGGTGCGGCAGTAGGAGTAAAGGGAGCCGCAGTCGCGCCTGCCTCCCCATGGTGCCTCCGGCCAAACGCGCCCCTGGCTTCTCTGCCCTGCCCCATTGCCCGCCCAATCCGCCCACTCGCCGCCGCCGCCTCCTGTCTTGGGGCGCGATCCGCCCCCTCTCCTCCGCCGCCGGAGAGAGAATGGAGGGCGCCGTTGTCTTCGCCTCCGCCCGCCGGCTCTGCAACTAAGAGGCAGCAGCCACCAGCCCCCTCGCCCTCCCAGACGTCCCCAGCGCCCGGCCACACGCTGCCTCCCGTTAGCCCGGCCGACTTTTCCCTGCTGCCGTTTTCTCTTCATGGCGCAAAGCCACACAGTCCCGGACTCCCGGATCGCTCGCTTCTCCGGTCAGCAAAGCCATCTGCCCAGGAAAGCGCCGCGCCGGGGAGCCGGCTTGTTGGCCAGAGAAGCGAGCGATCCGGGAGTCCGGGACTGTGTGGCTTTGCGCCATGAAGAGAAAACGGCAGCAGGGAAAAGTCGGCCGGGCTAACGGGAAGCGGCGCGTGGCCGGGCGCTGGGGACGTCTGGGAGGGCGAGGGGGCTGGTGGCTGCTGCCTCTTAGTTGCAGAGCCGGCGGGCGGAGGCGAAGACAACGGCACCCTCCAATCTCTCTCCGGCTCTCTCTCTCTCTTTCTTTTTCTCTCTGTTGCTGGCGTGGTGAACGAGAGAGAAAGAGAAAAAGGAGGGGAGAGAGAATGAGAGGGAAAGAAAGCAAGAGAGAGAGAGAGAAAGAGAGGGGGGAAGGAGGGAGAGGGAAAGACATAGAGGGAGGGAAGGAGGGAGAGAGAAAGAGAGCAAAAGAGGAAGAAAGAAAGAGGAATGGAGAGAGAGAAAGAAGGGAAGGAAGAGAGAGAAAGAGGGAAATGGAGAAATAGAGTGAAATGGAGGAAGAGATATTTTTTTTGTCCAAACTTTTCTTTAGGCTGCAGTTCTAGCCCAGAATATCACATTAGGTCGTACTATATTGGATAAGGGGAAGAGCCTTCTCTGTGGCGGCCCCGGCCCTCTGGAACCAACTCCCCCCAGAGATTAGAAATGCCCCCACCCTCCTTGCCTTTCGTAAACAACTTAAAACCCACCTCTGCCGCCAGGCATGGGGGAATTGAGATCCTCTTTCCCCCTAGGCCTTTACAATTCTATGCATGGTATGTATGTATGTATATTTGGTTTTTATATTAATGGATTTTTAATAATTTCTAATACCAAATTACTATTGTACACTGTTTTATTGTCGCTGTTAGCCGCCCTGAGTCTCCGGAGAGGGGTGGCATACAAATCCAATCAATCAATGAATCAATCAATCAATGAATCAATCAATGAATCAATCAATCAATCAATCAACCAATAAATAAATAAATAAATAAATAAATATTTAATAAATAAATTTATTAAATAAATAAATAAATAAATAAATAAATAAATAAATAAATATTATAGTATCACAATTCAAGGTGTTGGTTATTATCTATAAAGCCCTACATGGCTTAGGACCAGACTATTTATGGGACTGTCTCCTGCCGTATACCTCCCAGAGACCAATAAGTTCGCACAGGGTTGGTCTCCTCCGGGTCCCGTTGACTAAGCCAGTGTTTCCCAACCTTGGCAACTTGAAGATATCTGGACTTCAACTCCAAGAATTCCCCAGCCAGCAAATGCTGGCTGGGGAATTCTGGGAGTTGAAGTCCAAATATCTTCAAGTTGCCAAGGTTGGGAAACACTGGACTAAGCAATGCAGGTTGGTGGGCCCATGGGGGAGGGCCTTCTCTGTGGTTGCCCCAGCTCTATGGAACCAACTACCTCAAGATGTCTGTATTGCTCCACCCTGCTGGCCTTCTGAAAGGCTACGAAGTCCTGGCCATGAATTGTACATCTTTCATGGCCAAATTGTATTGAATGATATGTATGTTTTGATTGGGTTGCTGAGCTGTGGATTTTAACTGAAGTTATTGTTTTAATTTATACTTGACTTCTTTTTATTGTTAACTGTAGTTTTTTTATATTGTTGTAAGCCGCCCTGAGTCCTTCGGGACTGGGGAGCATAGAAGTTGAATAAATAAATTATTACCGTATATACTCGAGTATAAGCTGAGATTTTCAGCACAAAAATGTGCTGAAAAATCCAACCTCGACTTATACTCGAGTCACTGACCTTCACTGACCTGAAAACTCCCGTGCAGCATTCACGGAACTGGCAACACAAGGTTTTTCTCTTTGCACGGCATCACCTCTCAGCTGCCTGATTGGCAGCAGCCTGAACCAATCACAGTTCCTCCTCTACACAGAAAGGAGGCACTGAGAGAGCTGTCTGATTGGCAGCAGGCTGAACCAATCACAGCTCCTCCTCTACAGGAAGCACTGGGGGAAGGGGCGGGAGGGTTGAAGAGACTTTCAGAAGGAAGGAACCATGGCTTTCTCTTCTGATCAAGCCAGCAACAATATTTTACAAGTCAATAAAATGTACAAGTAAAATGTAAGCTACCCATTTAAATTTGATTAACTTCTAGTAACAGAAGAGATTATTTTATAAGAAAATGTTGCTTCAAGTTTATTTATTTATTTATTATTTAGATTTGTATGCCGCCCCTCTCTGCAGACTCGGGGCGGCTCACAACAAGATACGGCGAATCATAACAAATCCACATAGCTTTAAAATATTTTAAAAGGTTTAAAAAGAACCCCATTTACTAACAAACACACACACAAACAAACATACCATGCATAAATTGAACATGCCCCGGGGAGGTGTCTCAGTTCCCCCATGCCTGACGGCAAAGGTGGGTTTTGAGGAGTTTATGAAAGGCAGGGAGAGTAGGGGCAGTCCTAATCTCTGGGGGGAGTTGGTTCCAGAGAGTCGGGGCCGCCACAGAGAAGGCTCTTCCCCTGGGGCCCACCAAACGACATTGTTTAGTTGACGGGACCCGGAGAAGGCCCACTCTGTGGGACCTAATCGGTTGCTGGGATTCGTGCGGCAGAAGGCGGTCTCGGAGATATTCTGGTCCGGTGCCATGAAGGGCTTTAAAGGTCATAACCAACACTTTGAATTGCGACCGGAAATTGATCGGCAGCCAATGCAGACTGGGGATAACTCTGTGTAATTAAACTTTTTCTTCCAACTATACTTATCATACCCAACAGGATTGTTAATGCTGACTTGTTTAAAACAATACAAAGGTTAGGATAATATAATAGTATGAATTTTGTCATTAATCATTTGTTCTACATAATTAATATGAATAGATTTACCTTTTTTTTAGAGTATGGTTTCTCCTTATGCAAGATAAATATCATTTAGAAGAAAGATTTTACAATTAATGATTGAGTAACCCCCAATTGTTATTTACTGATCTATTGAGATAGTAATGATTTTAACTTATGAAATATGCTTTAAATGGAAAATCTCAATATTTATCATATGGAAGTTTGATTTAAGCAATTGTTTTGAAATAATATATGAAATCCCAATTATTAAGAAAATTTTAATGATATTGTAATGAAGATTAAGATAACAGGTTAGATAACATTCCTAAAGATATTTTAAGAAGTTTTTGGTTATGATAAAAGAAGGAATTTTTTAAAAAGAAATTTTGGAAGGGGAGGAAGAAAGGTGCAAGAAATAAAAAACATTTTGGAAGGAAAAGTTACGTAATAATAATAACAAAAGAGTTGGAAGGGACCTTGGAGGTCTTCGAGTCCAGCCCCTTGCCTTCAACTGGGAACTCACAGCCTTGCATTTATCATAGGGAGCTGATAAGGACTATAGTTTCAGGGAACTTCTTGCAGGCCCCTTGCCTGGACTTTCCATGGGTGAATGCAGTTATTTATTTATTTATTTTGTCCAATACACAATAATACACAATGAAGGTTATAGAGGATATAGTAGAGAAAAAATACAAGATATAGGAGAGACTATAGGACAGGGGACGGAAGGCAATCTAGTGCACTTATGTACGCCCCTTACTGACCTCTTAGGAATCTGGAGAGGTCAACCGTGGATAGTCTAAGGGTAAAATGTTGGGGGTTAGGGGATGATACTACGGAGTCCGGTAATGAGTTCCACGCTTCAACAACCCGATTACTAAAGTCATATTTTTTACAATCAAGTTTGGAGCGGTTAATATTAAGCTTGAATCTGTTGTGTGCTCTTGTGCTGTTGTGGTTGAAGCTGAAATAGTATTTGACAGGCAGGACATTGCAACATATGATCTTGTGGGCAATACTTAGATCATGTTTAAGGCATCGTAGTTCTAAGCTTTCAAGACCCAGAATTGTAAGTCTAGTTTCGTAGGGTATTCTGTTTCGAGTGGACAAAAAAAGGGCTCTTCTTGTGAAGTATCTTTGAACATTTTCAAGGGTGTTAATGTCCGAGATGCGATATGGGTTCCAAACAGATGAGCTGTATTCGAGGATGGGTCTGGCAAAAGTTTTGTAAACTCTGGTAAGTAGTGTGAGATTTCCAGAGCAGAAGCTACGTAGGATTAGATTAACAACTCTTGAGGCCTTCTTGGCTATGTTGTTGCAATGGGCTTTGGCACTTAGATCTTTAGTTATTAGTATTCCAAGGTCCTTGACCGAGTTCATTCCCAATGTGTAAATAAAAAGGGGTTTTTTGCTTCTGCAAAGGCTGGGTCAGAACCAGTGGTGGCCAGCAGCCGGTGCTCCTGGGTGCGCGGCTCCGGTAGGAAAATCCCGGATGCATGCATAGATGCACACCCCCAATGCACCCCTGTGTAAGATTTGACTTCTGCATGGACAGTAAGCCAGTGTTTTCCAGCCTTGGCAACTTGAAGATATCTGGACTTCAACTCCCAGAATTCCCCAGCCAGTCCAGGAACAGGTGCAACTGGCATACATTAATCTGTGCGAAGTCCTTCCTAGCTACAACTTCCATTTTAATTGCACGCAGAGCCTGATCGTAGACTCCTACCTATTTTTATGTAATAGTCTACCGTATGGATTTGTGCCAGGAATTATACCGTACGGAATGTTCTACAGAAAACAACATGTTTAAACAGAGATTTGAATGGACTGCAACTCTAAAGAAGCTGGCTGAGGAATTATCATTGCAACATACAGATATAAATTAAAGAACACATATAAATTAAAATGAAACAACACAGCATGAGAATAATCAACTGGAGTAAAGCCAATTTATTTTTTGCCATAGTGCCTTTGGTTATACAGATATAAATGAAAGTATATCTGCAACATACAGATATAACTTAAAGCACATATATAAATTAAAATGAAACAATACAGTATGAGAATAATCAATTGTAGTAAAGCCGATTTTTTTTTGCTATAGTGCCTTTGGTTCCAAAATCACACCGTGCTTGAAAAGGCACCAAACGTTTCCAGTGTAGGTGAGTAATCCTGCTCTGCCACTTCTCTAAATCTTTTGTTTTGAGAACCTGCAGGAGGATTAATGTGGATTTATGTAATCATGTAAGTAACTGGACTCAGCTATTTTTAATACATGCTGTTGTATTTGCATCTTGGTATCCATAGAAAGCCAAAACACAGACTTCATTTTCACATTAACATTTGCAGGACCTGTCAAAATACCATTTTAGAGATTCACTCTCGACGATGTTTGCAAGTACAGTGGTATCTCATCTTACGAACGCCTCTTCTAACGAACTTTTCAAGATACGAACCCAGTGTTTAAGATTTTTTTGCCTCTTCTTCCAAACTATCTTCACCTTACGAACCCAAGCAGCTGCTGCTGGGATGAAGGGGTTTCTTTCCCCCCCCTTTTTTGAAGAAAGAAAAGGGAGGGGCGGCTTGGAGGAGTAAAGATTTTGCATGCTTGCAAAGGCACTGAAACGGTGTCTTTTGAAGAAAGAAAAGGGAGGGGCAGCTTGAAGGAGTAAAGATTTTGCATGCTTGCAAAGGCACTGAAACGGTGTCTTTTGAAGAAAGAAAAGGGAGGGGCGGCTTGGAGGAGTAAAGATTTTGCATGCTTGCAAAGGCACTGAAACAGTGTCTTTTGAAGAAAGAAAAGGGAGGGGCAGCTTGGAGGAGTAAAGATTTTGCATGCTTGCAAAGGCACTGAAAGGGTGTCTTTTGAAGAAAGAAAAGGGAGGGGCAGCTTGGAGGAGTAAAGATTTTGCATGCTTGCAAAGGCACTGAAACGGTGTCTTTTGAAGAAAGAAAAGGGAGGGGCGGCTTGGAGGAGTAAAGATTTTGCATGCTTGCAAAGGCACTGAAACTGTGTCTTTTGAAGAAAGAAAAGGGAGGGGCAGCTTGGAGGAGTAAAGATTTTGCATGCTTGCAAAGGCACTGAAACGGTGTCTTTTGAAGAAAGAAAAGGGAGGGGCGGCTTGGAGGAGTAAAGATTTTGCATGCTTGCAAAGGCACTGAAACTGTGTCTTTTGAAGAAAGAAAAGGGAGGGGCAGCTTGGAGGAGTAAAGATTTTGCATGCTTGCAAAGGCACTGAAACTGTGTCTTTTGAAGAAAGAAAAGGGAGGGGCGCCCCCCTTGCCTTTCTTCCTTCCCACTCACCCTTTAGCCTAGCCTTGCTTCTTCCACCCGCCCCCTTTAGCTGCTCCTCCCTGCCCTCTGTTCGCCTCCCTTCTAAAGTTTGGGATTTTCCTGAAGGATTTGCATGCCTTATTTGCTTTTACATTGATTCCTATGGGAAACATTGTTTCATCTTACGAACTTTTCACCTTACGAACCTCCTCCTGGAACCAATTAAGTTCGTATGATGAGGTACCATTGTACTGTTGACCTGCAACTGTTTGTTCAGTGACCAATTGAAACTATGATTCCTGAACAAGTCAATGTCCTGAACAAAGGACTTATGGCTTGTAGTCCTAGCACCCTACAGTCACTTGCACACAATTTGTGCACCTGGCAATCTGCCCTTCCGCAGGGATGTTGCATTGCCCTGCACCTATCTTCCCCACCATCCTGCCCAAGGGGAGCATGGCATGGATTTTGTAACCTGTTAACTAACATAGTTACTTGGTATTTTAATACCTACTCTCTTCATTCTCTGCATCAATGACCTCTGTGACCATATCGAAAGCAACTGTGTTCTTTTTGCCGATGATGTGAAACTTTTCAACACCACTGACAACACACTCGCTCTCCAAAAAGACCTGGACTTTGTCTCAGACTGGTGTAATACCTGGCAATTTCAAATATCAACCAACAAATGCTCTACCCCCTACATCGGCAAAAAGAATCCAAACCGCACATATGAACTGAATAAACAATCTCTCACTGCTAACCCACACTCAGTAAAAGACCTTGGAATACTAATATCGAATGACCTAAGTGCTAAAGCCCACTGCAACAATATTGCCAAAAAAGCTTCTAGAGTTGTTAACCTGATCCTACGCAGCTTCTGCTCAGGCAATCTCACACTACTCACAAGAGCCTACAAAACTTTTGCCAGACCCATCCTAGACTACTGCTCATCTGTCTGGAACCCATACCACATCTCAGACATCAGCACCCTTGAAAATGTCCAAAGATATTTCACCAGAAGAGCCCTTCACTCCTCCACTCGAAACAGAATATCCTACGAAAATAGGCTAACAATCCTGGGCCTAGAAAGCCTAGAACTACGGCGCCTAAAACACGATTTGAGTATTGCCCACAAGATCATATGCTGCAACGTCCTACCGGTCAATGACTCCTTCAGCTTCAACCGCAACAACACAAGAGCACGCGACAGATTCAAACTTAATACAAACCGCTCCAAACTTGACTGCAAAAGATATGATTTCAACAATCGAGTTATTGAAGCGTGGAACTCATTACCGGACTCAATTGTGACAACCCCTAACCCTCAACATTTCTCCCTTAGACTCTCCACGATTGACCTCTCCAGGTTCCTAAGAGGCCAGTAAGGGGCTAACATAAGTGCACTGGTGTGCCTTTCATCCCCTGTCTAATTGTCTTTCCTTTCTCTCACTTATCATATATATTTTCTTTCTTTAATATATCCTCTCCTCTAAGTTCACTTTCACCCTCTTTTATATTACCACATGTCTATTTTTCTTCCTATGTATTTGTGTATTGGACAAATGAATAAAATAAAATAAATAAAAATAAACTTTATTACATTACAGGCTGGAATGTAGGAAACCTTTTTATCCTATTTTTCTATGGATTGATGGATAGCTTTTAACATTCCTAAACTGAAAAGATAAGCCATGGAAGGGACGGCTATATCTTACATGGACTCTTTAGGTTGCTGTGTGATTGCCTGTGTGTTCTTTCCTTGCTCAAGGTAAAAAAAAAATCCACACGGTGCCATCTTGTGGTGGCCAAAATGCTTGCGCCTTTATTTATTGTAAAAAGAATATGCATCTAAACTACAGTGGTACCTCTACTTAAGATAGAACATACAGTAATTTGTTCCGTGACCAGGTTCTTAAGTAGAAGCAATCTTTCCCATAGGAATCAATGTAAAAGCGAATAATATGTGCAAACCCATTAGGAAAGAAATAAAAGCTTGGAATTTGGGTGGGAGGAGAACAGTCGCTGCCGAAGGAAGAAGGTAAGGAGGGGAATAAAAAAAATCCAAAAATTTAAGGCTTAAAAAAAAAGAGGGTCTCTGAGGCGGCGAGGAGGAGCACACGCCTCCCATACACCTGGCGCAAGGCTGCCTCCCATAACTCTGTGCCAGAGAGAGAAACCCAGGGGGAATGGCAGGAAACTGGCCGGGCCTTCGTGCCGCTCTCAAATTTCCTTGGAAATTTTTCTGGGCTCAGGTTCTTAAGTAGAAAATGGTTCTTGAGAAGAGGCAAAAAAATCTTGAACACCCGGTTCTTATCTAGAAAAGTTCTTAAGTGTTCTGTCAAGCTCTCTAGTAGAATCCTCCTGAAAATGCACAGATACAATTTCAGACACACACACACATTTGACAATTCAAAACAATGTTCTTTATACCGAAAATGCAAATAAACGGAGCCCTCTTTCTTTTTATAGCAAAGAGCACTCGTCTCCAAACAAACTGGTAATTTGTACAAGTCCCTTATCAGTTCTGAGATACTTAGCTTGCAGCTGTGAGGCAATTCACAGTCCTTCTTCTTTCACAAAGTGAAACACACTTGGCTCTGGTTTAGTTTCAAAGCGGGGAAAAATCAGCACACAAAGGTCGAAGTCAGGAAAGCAGGCATGAAACACAAGGATCAGATAATCCTCCACAATGGCCAAACCCACAGGCTGCTATTTATAGCAGCCTCACTAATTACCACAGTCCCACCCAACCACAGGTGGCCTCATTTTCTTTGATAATAATCTCTCAGTTGTTGTTGCCTATGCATCGCTCTCCGCATGTGTGGCTGTATCATTAACGCTTGTTCTGAATCCAAGGAGGAGCTAGATAATTGATCTCCTTCTGAGCTGTCTGCCACACGCTCCTCCTCCCTGTCACTCATGTCTTCTTGGTCAGAGGAGCCTTCATCAGCAGATTCCACCGGGGGCAAAACAGGCCTGCAGCATGTGGATGTCTCCCCCACATCCACAGTCGTTGGGGCAGGAGCTGGGCCAGAGCTAACCGCAACAACATCTAGCTTTCCTCTACCAAGATACATATTTTTGGTTTGATCAAAACTCGCTTGGTTCCACTTTTCAAGCCCTTTTGGATATATGTCTCTCGCAAGGCTGGTGGCTGTGTAGTTTCTAGCATCAACACTACGTTGTCCTCTTAACAGTAGGCCCTATCTGAAAATGTCTCGCACTGTTAGGAGTTCAGACCGCAACAAGTCTCTGCCCCACTTGCTCATATCAGTGAATGTTCCAAATCTTGTTTTTTAAAAAAATATTATTATTATTATTATTATTATTATTATTATTATTATTATTATTTATTTATTTATTGGATTTGTATGCCGCCCCTCTCTGCAGACTCGGGGCGGCTAACAACAGTAACAAAACAGTATAATCCAATACTAAAAAACAGTTAAAACCCATTATATAAAAACCAATCATACATACAGACATACCATGCATAAAATTTTAAAGGCCTAGGGGGAGAGTGTATCTCCATTCCCCCATGCCTGGCAGCAGAGGTGGGTTTTAAGCAGCTTACGAAAGGCAAGAAGGGTGGGGGCAATTCTAATCTCTGGGGGGAGTTGGTTCCAGAGGGTCGGGGCCACCACAGAGAAGGCTCTTCCCCTGGGTCTCGCCAAACAACATTGTTTGGTTGACGGGACCCAGAGAAGACCCACTCTCTGGGACCTAACTGGTTGCTGGGATTCGTGCAGCAGAAGGCGGTCCCTGAGGTAATCTGGTCCAGTGCCATGAAGGGCTTTATAGGTTACAACCAACACTTTGAATTGTGACCGGAAACTGATCGGCAACCAATGCAGACTGCGGAGTGTTGGAGTAACATGGGCATATTTGGGAAAGCCCATGATTGCTCTCGCAGCTGCATTCTGCACGATCTGAATGCCATTACAAATCAGTTATCATACTAACAGGAAATGAGACCAGTAGTATTTTAATAGGAAAGTGAACACAAGAACAAGGGGACACAATCTGAAGTTAGTTGGGGGAAAGATCAAAAGCAACATGAGAAAATATTATTTTACTGAAAGAGTAGTAGATCCTTGGAACAAACTTCCAGCAGACGTGGTTGGTAAATCCACAGTAACTGAATTTAAACATGCCTGGGATAAACATATATCCATTGCAAGATAAAATACAGGACATAGTATAAGGGCAGACTAGGTGGACCATGAGGTCTTTTTCTGCCGTCAGTCTTCTATGTTTCTATGTTTCTATTAGCACTCTCACAGTAATGGGCAGCCAAAAATTTTACTGCCACACTGTGGGTGTGGCTTATTTTGTGGGTGCGGCTTATTGGTCATGTGACTAGGTAGAAGTGGCTTGCCAGCCATGTGACCAGGTGGGAGTGGCTTGAACGATCATCGTTCCAGTGAACTGTTAAGTCCTCGACTTACAACCTTATCAATGTCGCATGCTGGGGTGACAATTTGCTTTGTATTTCCGGCGCTCTCCTTCCTGGGTCACCCCCCCCTCAATGTTATGCCAGGCTTCTCGTTTCGAGCCCCCAATTAAATCCAAAAATAGAAATTAAAACACACACATTTGTAAAGTAAATGAAGCTGGTTTATCAAAAGGAAAATACACTTTTATCAGTCAAAGTGCTCTCCCACAAACCAACAGCCTTGAATGCTGTGAAGAACATAAAACAAAAGCAAAGTAGATAAAAGGCAGCTGTGAAGATGTCACAGCCATACATGATACCAGTAAAAGAGAAACATTAGGACAGAGGACGGAAGGCACGCTGGTGTACTTATGCGCGCCCCTTACTGACCTCTAAGGAATCGGGAGAGGTCAACAGTGGATAGTCTAAGAGTAAAGTTTTGGGGGGGGGGGGTTAGATGATGATGCTACAGACTCTGGTAGTGAGTTCCATGCATTAACTACTCGGTTACTAAAGTCGTACTTCCTGCAGTCGAGTTTAGAGCAGTTTACTTTAAACTTGTATCTGTTGTGTGCTTGTGTGTTGTTGTGGTTGAAGTAATTGTTGACAGGAAAGGTCGTTGTAGCAAATGATTTTATGGGCTATGCTTAGGCCGTGTTTGAGGCGACGTAGTTCTAAGCTTTCTAAACCTAGGATTCTAAGTCTAGTTGTATAGGGTATTCTACTGCGAGTGCAAACGCTCGGTGTTCCTACTAAGTGGACCAAGACAATATATGGTGTTGTGGTTAGCTCTGGCCCAGCTCCTGCCCCAAGGACTGTGGATGTGGGGGAGACATCCATATACTGCAGGCCTGTTTTGCCCCTGGTGGAATCTGCTGAGGAACGCTCCTCTGACCAAGAAGACATGAGTGACAGGGAGGAGGAGAGTGTGGCAGACAGCTCAGAAGGAGATCAATTATCTAGCTCCTCCTTGGATTCAGAACAAGAGTTAATGATACAGCCACGCATGCGAAGAGCGATGCATAGGCAACAACAACTGAGAGATTATTATCAAAGAAAATGAGGCCACCTGTGGTTGGGTGGGGCTGTGGTAAATAGTGAGGCTGCTATAAAGAGCAACCTGTGGGTTTGGCCATTGTGGAGGATTATCTGATCCTTGTGTTTCATGACTCCGTTACTGACTTTGACCTTTTGTGTGCTGATTTCCCCCCGCTTTGAAACTAAACCAGAGCCAAGTATGTTTCACTTTGTGAAAGAAGAAGGACTGTGAATTGCCTCACAGCTGCAACCTAAGTATCACAGAACTGATAAGGGACTTGTACAAATTACCAGTTTGTTTGGAGACCAGTGCTCTTTGCTATACCAAAAGAGGCCTGGGTTTAAGTGAATTTTCATTATAAAGAACATTGTTTTGAATTTTCAAACGTGTGTGTGCCTGAAATGTGTACCTGTGAACTTTTGGGAGGAGTCTACCAGAGAGCCCGACAGAACATATGGAAAGTAGTAAATGCATAGAATATGCAAAATACTCCATAGATTTATCTAATGCATTTGATGATAGAATTCTTCTTTTTTTAACTTTTCTTTTCCTGGACTTGAAAAACAAATAAGCCAAACAAACCTTAATACAGCATCTCCATCCGTTCTCCCATTCTTTAATTTGCAAAGACGCCGATGCCTATCTGGAGATATTTTTGGTCCCTGAACGGTGCTTAAATTACTTTCATTTGTTACAGATTGTGTGCGTGTTTCTCTGTGTCCATGTATGGGAATATGCTGCTTTCAGATAAATTGCTTTTAAGAGGTTAATAAAAGCATTAGTGGAGCAGCCCGCAATTCTCTCTGAAAGAACTAAGGAAATTAAATTTAATGTATGTATAAACACAGAAAGAGACAGATAGTAACATTTTTTATTAAATATTACAGTGGATCAAAAAGTACAAAATATCTCCTGCTTGCTATGAGCTTGGGAAACTATTGGCACATAATACAGTATCAAAAGCATTAACACAATTTGGAAAACGTACAAAAATTGAGCGTTCCTACTTGGCTCAGCTTTTAGTTCTTTCTGGTAGTGTTAACTTTCATCAACGCGAAAGGTTACTCAATAACCCTTTTATTTTATTTTTTGAAAATTGAGGAACCCTATGATATTATCGGGCCATTCCCCTCCCCTCCCCTATTTACAGAAAATCAGGCATATAACTACAGTAACATAAATGACAAACCTGTGTACACTATGTACAATTCAAAGAATGTTTAAAACAAGGTATGAACAGCCTGTAGATTATGCTGCCTTTAGGTCATATTTATAATATCGGGGAGGAGGCAATACATGTACAATATCAAATATATTTACAACAAACACCAGTTAACTGCTCAAGATAAGCTTTAGTTCTGCAGGCCTCATGTGGGAGATACATTTCCCCCCCATAATAAATGATACAAATCAGGAAAAGGGGCAAATTTGACCAGACCTATTGCAATGTGCTCTGACCAGATCTACTTAAGATGGAAGGAAAGTAGATTGTGCATGCTCTTAAAATTATCTCTACCTAAGAACGCCTCTACTTTCAAATTTTTCTAGATAAGAACCAGGTGTTCAAGATTTTTTTGCCTCTTCTCCAGAACCATTTTCCACTTACAAACCCGAGCCTCCGAAACTATAACTGGAAAAGGTGGAGAGAAGCCTCTGTGGGGCCTCTCTTAGGAATCTCCTGGGAGGCAACAGGGTCGGAAAAGGTGGAGAGAAGCCTCTGTAGGGCCTCTCTAGGAATCTCCTGGGAGGAAACAGGGCCGAAAAAGGTGGAGAGAAGCCTCTGTGGGGCCTCTCTAGGAATCTCCTGGGAGGAAACAGGGCCAGAAAAGTTGGAGAGAAGCCTCTGTGGGGCCTCTCTAGGAATCTCCTGGGAGGAAACAGGGCAGGAAAAGGTGGAGAGAACTCTCTGTGGGGCCTCTCTAGGAATCTCCTGGAAGGAAACAGGCCCAGAAAAGGCAGATAGAAGCCTCCGTGGGGCCTCTCTAGGAATCTCCTGGGAGGAAATAGGGCCTCTACCCTCCCTGTGGTTTCCCCAATCGCACACATTATTTGCTTTTGCATTGATTCCTATGGGAAAAATTGCTTCTTCTTACAAACATTTCTATTTAAGAACCTGGTCACGGAACGAATTAAGTTCGTAAGTAGAGGTACCACTGCACTTAGGAGAAATGTCTCAGAGCACTTGAAGGGGCACAATAACAGATGCAGCTGCTTCAATGGGTCTATGCAAGAAAGCTTTTGCGTTTTTCAAATTCACGTGGAAACACAGCTTCTCGTTTGAAAAGGTGGGAATGTCCTGGAACAGCCATAGGATGTCCACGCACACATCGAGACAAGAACCTCACCCTGTCAAGGTTCCATAACGAAAGAAAAGAGAAAGGAACCCAAGCAAACACAAATCTGTTTGCTAATAATGTCTGCTTTATTTCTTTCCTGGCAAGAATCAGGGAAATGAGAAGGAAAATACTACATAAGTGGTATTTTACTCCCGTGCAACTCGCACACTTTCAGCAGAATGTCAGGGGGAATTGTTGGCACGGGTGTCAAGATAAAGGAGTGTTTATGCATATGTTTTGGGAATGCCCGATAGTGCAGGAATTTTGGCAAAAAGTGAAAGAGGATATCAATAGAATGCTAAATATACAACGGACAGTCACTAAGGAAATGGCAATACAGTGATACCTCATCTTACAAAAGCCTCATCATACAAACTTTTCGAGATACAAACCCGGGGTTTAAGATTTTTTTGCCTCTTCTTACAAACTATTTTCACCTTACAAACCCACCACCGCCACTGGGATGCCCCGCCTCCAGACTTCCGTTGCCAGCGAAGCACCCATTTTTGTGCTGCTGGGATTTCCCTGAGGCTCCTCTCTATGGGAAACCCCACCTCCGGACTTCCGTGTTTTTGTGATGCTGCAGGGGAATCCCAGCAGGGGAATCCCAGCAGTGCAAAAACGGGCGCTTTGCTAGCAACAGAAGTCTGGAAGTGGGGTTTCCCAGTGAGGGGAATCTCAGTGAAATTGCAGCATCGCAAAAACACAGAGGTCCAGAGGTGGGGTTTCGAGGTAAAAGGGGTGAATTTTGGGCTTGCACACATTAAACGCTTTCCCATTGATTCCTATGGGAAACATTGTTTCGTCTTACAAACTTTTCACCTTAAGAACCTCATCCCGGAACCAATTAAGTTTGTAAGACAAGGTATCACTGTACTAGTTAAAAGCAATGCGATGGGAGAATTTAGAGAAATAAAAAAAGCAGCAATAGAAAGCGCTCAGGCAGTAATAGTTTTGGGTTGGAAGGATGCGACAAAATGGACAATGCAAAATTGGTATAGGTACATGGTGGACCCTATTCAATTTGAAATTATGGATAAAAGGATAAATTTGGATAATGAAACTGAGTTGGGACAACTGATGGGACGGTGGGACAAGGTAAGACGATATAAGACGAGCAGAATTCGAGACCAAGCTACAAGAAATAAATTGGAATCACTCTATAATATGTAAATAGATATATTGCTCTTGGGTCAAGTGGACTATACTCGCTGACAATCTCAAGAGAAACTCTTGTTAGGGCTGCTCACCTATGGTCTTCATCACCTTGTATTCATTAATCACCACCCACCCACCCACGCATGCTCAGAGGTGGTCTGCTAAGGTGGAACGGTGACGTATGCTCATTTCCGTGGCTCTGAGCGCTAGCGGAGTCCAGCGCAATTCTGCTACTGCACTTGGGCAGGTAGTGAAATCTCGCGTGTCCACGTGAGATTTCACTACCTGCCCAAGTGCAGTAGCAGAATTGCGCTGGACTCCGCTAGCACTCAGAGCCACGGGGGCCAGCACCTGTCACCGTTCCACCTTAGCAGCCCACCTCCATCTGTGCTACTTCATAAGCCAGTCTCCGTCTTCATCTTGCGGTTCTTAAAAGAGAATCGCTTTTTGCATTAGGGTCCAAGCTGCTCAAAGACTAGGGCAGGCTCTCCACACTGAATGGCTTCTCCCAGTATGCAGGAGCTGACACACCCATCTTCTGGCCACCTCCATTTCAATTTATTCATTTCATTTTATTGGATTTGTATGCCGCCCTTCTCTGTAGACTCGGGGCGGCTAACAACAGTGGTAAAAACAACATGTGACAATCCAATACTAAAGAAGCTAAAAACCCTTATTTTAAAACCAATCATACATACAAACGTACCATACATAAATTGTAGAAGCCTAGGGCGAAAGAATATCTTAATTCCTCCATGCCTGACGAGAAAGGTGGGTTTTAAGGAGCTTACGAAAGGCAAGAAGGGTGGGGGCTATTCTAATCTCTAGGGGGAGTTGGTTCCAGAGGGCCGGGGCCGCCACAGAGAAGGCTCTTCCCCTGGGTCCCGCCAAACGGGACCCGGAGAAGGCCCACTCTGTGCGACCTAACCGGTCGCTGGGATTTGTGTGGCAGAAGGCGGTCCCGGAGATAACCTGGCCCGGTGCCATGAAGGGTTTTATAGGTCATAACCAACACTTTGAATTGTGACCGGAAACTGATCGACAACCAATGCAGACTGCGGAGTGTTGGTGTGACATGGGCATATTTAGGGAAGCCCATGATTGCTCTCGCAGCTGCATTCTGCACGATCTGAAGTTTCCGAACACTTTTCAAAGGTAGCCCCATGTAGAGAGCGTTGCAGTAGTCGAGCCTCGAGGTGATGAGGGCATGAGTGACTGTGAGCAGTGACTCCCGATCCAGATAGGGCCGCAACTGGTGCACCAGGCGAACCTCTAGCCTTGGAGCCAAAGAGGAGTAAGCAAGGTCAGGCAAGGGAGACCCCTGGAACCAACTCCTGCCAGGGAAGGGATTGCAATGCACGCAGCCAGATTGTTCCTTGAAAGACAGGGTCGTTCATATCAAAATCTCTAGAGCTGCTCCGGAATCCTGGTGCTCAGCTAGATGCAAAGGTGACCTTTGGGTAGGGTAGGGGTAACTCCAGTGATGGCAGCCAGTCGCTGGCGCTTATAGTGTGCTCCGTACATGCTCTGATGAGATTTGGCTGCTGTGCATGCACAGCAACCAAAATCTCGCACGAGCGTCCTCACACAAGCAAGATTTGGCCGATATTTTTTTTTATCATAAATTTTTTATTTTTTCTCCAACAAAAAAAACAATACAGTGTTCCCTCGATTTTCGCGGGGGATGCGTTCCGAGACCACCCGCGAAAGTCGAATTTCCGCGAAGTAGAGATGCGGAGGTAAATACGTTATTTTTGACTATGAACAGTATCACAAGCCTTCCCTTAACACTTTAAACCCCTAAATTGCAATTTCCCATTCCCTTAGCAACCATTCAGATTATTACTCACCATGTTTATTTATTAATGTTTATTAAAAAAATATTTATTGAAAAAATATTTATTAAAGGCAGACGAAAGTTTGGAGATGACATATGATGTCATCGGGCGGGAAAAACCGTGGTATAAGGAAAAAACCCATGAAGTATTTTAAATTAATATTTTTTGAAAAACCATGGTATAGACATTTCGCGAAGTTTGAACCCGCGAAAATCGAGGGAACACTGTACATTGTTTCCAACACAAAGTCCAGCTTATTGTCAAACATAACACGCAACCAAGATTTGGCCGATTTTTGTCGCTTTTTTTGCGCGGAAGGAGAAAAGCGGTGATAATCGCCTAAATCTTGCTCAAGCAAGGTTTCAGCAATTTTTGCTCAAATTTCGTTCACACGAGGACACTCATGCATGTGAGATTTGGGCAATTTTTGCCTCTTCTTCAAAAAAACGGTGAACATTGCCGGTATCTCGCTAGTTGCACATGTGCACAGCTCCAGACCTACCGGAGCCACGCACCAGAGTGTTGCAGTATAGCAAATTATGTTAGAATAGGATTGTATTAAATCTGGATTTCTAGCATAAAAAATACTCTATTTTTTATGCTAGAAACCCAGGACAAGGAAGGGCAATAAACTCGCCTAATCTGCATTCCTGGCGATCACTACAGAAAAACAAACGGGCCTCGAATAAACAAAGTTTTCACCACTCCGGACAGGACATTATAGGATCAAAGGGGGGAAATTTTCATTGCCTTGAGCACACAAACAGCAGGGCAATTAAGGAAAATTAGCCAGATAAAAGAAGAAGCCTTCAGAGAAATTAGGTGTGAGTAAACATCTGCTTTTAGGAAGTTCCAAGAAGATTGTTTCTTGATATCTATGGGAAAGGAAGAACTCAAAGATACGTTTGAAGTTGTATGGTTGATGTATCATTTTGACATGTATATGTAATTATACCCCATTTCCTTATGTTCCCCCAAAAAAGGAGCGCATGGCTCTATTCCATGTCACTCCACCCAGAGAGAGAATGTGTCCAGGTTCTACTTTCTAGGATTCGCTTTCGTGGGTAACCCCACACAGCTGGGTTGCTCTTAGCCTCTTTTGAAGGCATTGCTTTCATTGGGGACTCAGCAGCATCCACACCAGAGGGCACAAGACCTACCAGAGCTGGTGCACCAGCTGCTGCCCACCACTGGACTCCAAGAGCTGGAGTGTTCTTCTAACCAGGGCTGCCAGCCTGAGGTCTTTCACTCATGCAGTGGTTCAACAAGCCAGGAGACGTCCCGTATGGACTTTATTTGGGAGCTTTATTAAAATGGCAAACGGTTCCTCTGTTCTAATTATTGCCATCAGCATCCAACTGCAAAATGCTTCGCCCAGTATCGTGCCTTTAGCTTTTAACAGGATGTTATGCGAAAAGCATTTTTCTTTCTCTTTGATCTTAACCAGCTTTCAAAATCTTTACATCCTGGAATTGCAGCTCTTCTGGGAAGCAAACCCCACTCACGAGATTTCTTCCTATCCGCTGCCAATTATATTTTTGCTCCTTCTTTTGCCCGTCTAGCTAATAACAATGGCTTGATTGCACAAATGAAAAAAATAACTTGTGCAATTTTATTCAGTCACAAGGCCTCTTGAACTCAAAGACACAAAAAGTGGTTATGTGCCAGTAGAAAATTTAAGACTTAATCGAAATGGAATCTTAAAACAAAGAAGAGAAAGCAGACTTCCTGATCCTCACAAGGGAGCCTGTCATGCCATCGCGACTTCCCGTTGGTCCTCAAAATTATTATTATTATTATTTATTATTATTTAGATTTGTATGCCGCCCCTCTCCGCAGACTTGGGGCGGCTCACAACAGAATAAAACAATTCATAACAAATCTAAATTGTAGCTTAAAATATTTAAAAACCCCATTTACTAAACAAACATACATACAAACAAACATACCATTCATAAATTGTATATGCCCGGTGGAGATGTCTCAGTTCCCCCATGCCCAAAGGTGGGATTTAAGGAGTTTACGAAAGGCAAGGAGAGTAGGGGCAGCTCTAATCTCTGGGGGGAGTTGGTTCCAGAGGGCCGGGGCCGCCACAGAGAAGGCTCTTCCCCTGGGGCCCGCCAACCGACATTGTTTAGTTGACGGGACCCGGAGAAGGCCAACTCTGTGGGACCTAATCGGTGGCTGGGATTCGTGCGGCAGAAGGCGGTCTCGGAGATATTCTGGTCCAATGCCATGAAGGGCTTTAAAGGTCATAACCAACACTTTGAATTGTGACCGGAAATTGATCGGCAACCAATGCAGACTGCGGAGTGTTGGTGTGACATGGGCATACCTAGGTAAGCCCATGACTGCTCTCGCAGCTGCATTCTGCACGATCTGGAGTTTCCGAACACTTTTCAAAATGGCCAAGATAGTGTGAGTTTTCTAAAAATAAATGCATTTTTCTTCTGAACCAAAGATGGAAATAACTCTCCATCAGGATGCTTTAAAACGCCCTGAATTGTTTCCAAACTAATGCAGGGAAAGGGAGATAGTGATGGGCTAAGTCAGCCCATTAATTACCCGGTCTCCCTTTCAAAAACCAGCTCCATCCCCAGTGAGAGGGGGACCACGGCGGTCAAGCCCACCTGGCCCAGCAGACAAGAGTGGCTGTCCCCACCCCCAAAGCATCGGGCAGGCTGTGGGAGTGCAAGGGGAGATGGTCGTGGACAGGGGTCGTGGACATCCGAACTGGTTGAATCCCCGAATGGATGCTAATTTTACACTTGTTTCGCCGAACTGGTAGTTGCAGGGACTGGCTGGCCCCGCCCACCCTGCCCCTCCCAGGAATCTCCCTGCGGCCCATTTTGGATGTCAGGTAAGGGCAGCGCCCAGCGGAGAACATAAGAACATAAGAAGAGCCATGCTGAATCGGGCCAAAGCCCATCGAGTCCAGCGTTCTGTGTCACACAGTGGCCCATGAATTGTCCATGGGGATCTTGAGCAGAAACAGAAGGCAAAACCCTTCCTTTCCCTTGACCCCCAACAAGTGGTACTCCAGGGAACCCTGCCTGCCTCAACCAATATAGAGGCGGCACTTGGACACCCGTTTCAATGACCACCTATGATACACTTGGCCTCCATGAATCTGTCTAATCCTGCCTTGAAGCTATCCAGGCTGACAGCTGCCACGACCTCTTCTGTAATGGAATTCCATAAACCAATGACCCTCTGGGTGTCAAAATATTTCCCTTTATTTGTCCTCACTTTCTTTCCTACAAGCTTTAGGGGGTGCCCCCTTGTCCTAGTATTGTGTGGTAGAGAAAAGAAATTTCTCTGGATAGATAAATTTTCTCTATCCACCTTTTCTCTATCCACCTTTTCTCTATCCACCTTTTCTATCCCATGCATGATTTTATACACTTTGATCAAGTCACCCCTTAAACGCCGTCTTTCAAGGCTGAAGAGACCAAGGTGTTGCAACCTGGTTTCATAAGGCAGGTGCTCCATTTCCTTCATCATACTATGGGAGGGCAAAATTGGACCAGAAATCTGGAAATGGGCCATTTTGACCCTCCCGGAGGCTAGAGGAAGGCCTCTGGAGCCTGGCAAGGAAGAAAACGCCTTGCCGTAGTGCAGGAGACTGAGTAGACCATACCCACTGTGGCTATGCCCACCCAGCAACCAGGCAGAGAACTGGTTGTTAAAATTTTTGAATCCCACCCTGGGCGTGGCTGATGGTCTCCCATCGCCAGCCAAACAGGGCCGCCCGAGGGACAAAGAACAAGGACAGAGAGGTAGCTCCAAGCAGCCGCTCTCAACCAGCCTCTCTGAAAATTATCCTGATTCCAAAACCAGCCGCAGCTCCTCCGGTTCCCCAGCCTGGCCAGCCACTTGCCTCCCTACCTTGAGTGCGCTGGCTCGGGGTTAGTGCAAACGAACAAGCCTTTTGACCGGGGTGAGGGTGGTCTTTGCATTCACTACTCAGCCAATAGGAACACCAGCTCCCTCACCTCACTCCCCCCGCCAGAGTTATGTGCTATGTTGTACAAGCCTGTTTATGCATAGCCAGCTAGTATAAGTATGCACAAGAATATACACTTTTGTGTTCTGAATTGGCCTCAGTTCCGGTGCAGTAAATCATCCAACCACACACACACACACACACACACACACACACACACACACACAGAGCGAGAGAGAGAGTGGTACCTCTACTTACGAACTTAATTCGTTCCATGACCAAGTTCTTAAGTAGAAAAGTTTGTAAGAAGAAGCAATTTTCCCCATAGGAATCAATGTAAAAGCAAATAATGAGTGCGATTGGGGAAACCACAGGGAGGGGGGAGGCCCTGTTTCCTCCCAGGAGACTCCTAGAGAGGCCCCACAGAAGCTTCTCCCCACCTTTTCTGGCCCTGTTTCCTCCCAGGAGATTCCAATAGAGGCCCCATGGAGGCTTCTCCCTGGCTTTTCCGGCCCTGTTTCCTCCCAGGAGATTCCTAGAGGGGCCCCACAGAGGCTTCTTCCTGCCTTTACCAGCCCTGTTTCCTCCCAGGAGATTCTTAGAGAGGCCCCATGGAGGCTTCTCGCTGCCTTTTCTGGTTACAGTTTCGGAGGCTCGGGTTTGTAAGTGGAATATGGATCTTGAGAAGAGGCAAAAAAAATCTTGAACACCTGGTTCTTATCTAGAAACGTTCGTAAGTAGAGGCGTTCTTAGGTAGAGGTACCACTGTATATGTGGTTGGATGATTTATTGCACTGGAACTGGGGCCGATTCAGACTCTGGTATTCAACCTCAGCCTTTCTGCACAGAAGTCCAGGGCAAAGGCCAAGAAGTCAGAGCTTTCGGGGACGAGTCTGTGCCTGGCAGGGGAGAAAGTGTCGGCAGCCCCTCAGAGGGGTCATGTTTTCCCTCTCCTGCTTGGAGGCTCAGCTGCTTTCCAAAATAAGCCATGCCGCCCTGGAACCTCTGGTCTGGCTTGAGGCAAGTGAGATTTGAGTCCCTTCTGGGCACACTGTGGTTCTAAAGAGGGTGAGTTGGGAGCATTCCTTGCAATGGTGGGTTCCTATCAGTGTGGTCCGTTGCGCTGGCCTGCCGATTGGTAATTCTGGCATGACGGCTCCAGTCTGTCTTTGCCGGTCCGTGTGTGCCACCATTTATATTTTTCTGTGATTTGTTTTGTCTCTCTGAGCATGCGCAGAAGGAAAATTGTCCCTCTGCACATGCACAGAAGCAAAATCGCGCCGGGATGCACACGTGTGCGCATGCGTAGCAAGTGTGCATGTGCATGAAACATCATGATGCACACTCAGCGCACCGGAAGGAAAAGGTAAGCAACCCACTCCTGGTTCCTCGGTCTGAAAGGCGAATTCTGCCCCAGGGATCCCAATCTTCAAAGGGGAACCTCCTGCAACGGCTGGATGTGGTCAGGAGAAGGAGGATCTTCTCCTGCTAGAGTCTGGAGGCCTGGCGCAACTCCTTCCTCTCCTTGGACTCTGACCTGAACCCCCATCAAGAGCTCCAGAGATGGCTCCTGCGAGCGAGGAAGAATTGACTCCTTGCAAATTTTAATACAAAACTTTGTCCCCTGCTCTAGGAGCGCATGAGAGTGTAGTTATTTTTTTGGTTTTTCACTTTGCTATTCTTTTACGCAATCCATGATTTAAGAGAAACTTTGTTGAGTTTTATTACATTTATCTGAGTATAATATGCACCTTTTCCCTCCCTAAGAGGCTGAAAATTTGGGTTCATCTTATACTCCGAATGTAGCTTTTTCGAAGCTTTTCTTCCCAGACCTAATGAGGTGCTAACGATCTTCCTGGCTCACCGACTTTGCAGGCTTTTTGTCATCGCTACTCTCTCCAAAGAAGGTTTTTTTCCAGCCCTAAGTCTTTGCCAGCTTTTTTTTCAATGCTACTTGTTCCGAATAAGTTTTTTTTAAAGCCCTAATGTTGTGGTTCAGCCTGAGTCAGATGAAAGACCAGCTGCGTCTCTGCTGGCTCCATGCCCAGGGGAGGATGAGAGTGGAGAGGAAAGTGACGAGGAAGAAAGGCCTGGGAGCCCTGGGGAGGGGCTCTCTCAAGCCAGTAGCTTGGATTCTCTAGTCTCTGGAGTCATTGGATGACGAAGCACAAGCTGTCATTAGTATGCGACAGAGATGCATAGATCAAAGGAGGAATCAATTGAAGAAATATTATCAGCGTTGAATGAGGAGCACCTGGGGGTTGGGTGTGGTCCTCATTAGCATGGAAGGGTTTATAAGGCAGGCAAACTCTTGCGGCAGCGTGGAGTGTTATCAGAGTGGAGTTGCTGTAATCTGCATTGTCTCTCAGCGTTTCTGTTCCTGGCTCGTGGCCCAGCAGTCTTGAAGACCCGTGGGAGGTGTATGTCTGTTATCTCAACAGCCTCGTCTTGGCATCAAGGGTCCTGTGTTTCTGTATGAACAATTGCCTTCATGTATCTATTTGGAGTTCCAGTGTTTCCCTGATTTGTAAGGACATTTTCTGTTGGCTTCTTTTCTCTTTACCATTATAAAACTGTGTTTGGATTCTACCGGTGTGTCTGGCTTATCTTTTTGGGTTGGTCATAGCTTCCGGAGTGACCCAGACAGAACACCTAACAAGATGCTCGCAATGTTCCCAGCTCTTACCGGCTTGCAGGCTCTATCATTGTTACTCTCTCCGAATAAGGGTTTTTTTCCCCCCAGCCCTAACCCCCCCCCCTATTTTCTTTCCCCAAAACTAAGGTGCATCTTAATACCCTGAAAAATACGGTGTGAGAAAATGTATGTTAGAAATACAGTATATTGAAACAGATGTTTAAATACATTTTTGTGAGGGTGCAGTTTATTCCTTTTTATTCTGTTTTATCACAGTTGAAGGCTGAAATGGGGTGGAGGAGACTCAAAAACAGCCATAGGGGAAACGCCATAGAGTGAGACAGGCTGGACCTAAATGGAGCCACCCATGCTACTTAGTCCACCCCCTCCCGCCTGGACAGGGCTGCCTTTAAAAGATTCAGAGGCAAGCTGGGAGCTCTTCAGCAAGAGGTGTACGGGCAGATACTGGCAGGAGGTGCCACACACTCAGAGCAAAGCACAGGTGGGCCATAAAACGAGGAGTTCTGCCAAAACCTCACACGACTTGTGCAGACTCTACAAACCATTATAATGAGGAAGAGGTAAACCACGATGCTCCCTGGCCTGGCTCGGTGGAAGGAGGGGTGGTGGTGGTCCAAAGCGATGCTCCGCTTCCATGTTTTGTGCATTACCCTGCCTTTACGACTGCTAGAAAGTACTTTGGGGGAATCTGGCCAAGATCAACAAACCAACCGAAAACCCGAACAATTAATGGCTAGACTTAAATGGCTTGGACAACCCTTCCTTGACTCTGCTTTGAAGCAGCCCATATCAACCAGGCTCTCTTTTCAAGGGTGGCACGATCCCAAACACCGTTGCCTAAAATGTTCTCCCTTTCTTCTAAGGGCTTGTGGCTGAAGGTCGAAACCACTCTGGAAACGCAGCTGCACGCCAATGTTACTGACGGTGCACGGGAGGCTTCTCCGTCTTGTAATCTGTACGCTGCAGTTCGTAACCAACAGGCAGGCCTGGAGACTCGGCTGCGAGGGTGGAGTTGTTCCGGAGGGTCGAGGCAGGACCCAGCGACATGAGGCTGGGGGGGAGGGGGGAGGGAATTGGGACTGTTTGATCACCGTTGGCGCCTGTCCCGTGAAAGTGGGCGTTATACCCCCTCCCCAAAAGCTGCCTTCAAAATATAAGCAGAGGAGGAAAGGCAGAGAGACAGAGAGACAAATGCCAAGTTTTAAAAAGCTCTTAAAATATCCACAGCCTCTTTTTTTTTCTTTTGCGCTAAAAACAAACCAAAGGAAAAGGGGGGGGAGAGGGGAGAAAAAAGTGGCAAATAAAAAGGAGCTGTTTAATTTTTTTTTCTTTTTAAAAAAAATAGCACATGATACGCGGAAAATAAGAACTTACATAAATTATACAAATGAACTTGACACGGGTCATCCTTGTTTTCTGAAGCAGATATGTACAGTCTATTTCGTGTTTACTTTTTTTTTTCTGTTCTGATAGTGTTAAGAAGAAAGTTGACACAAAGTTTTGTTTTGTTTTTCTATACATTGCATTGATTTTGAACTCTGAAATGGTACCCAAAGAAGCAACCTCCCCAGGCGGTGTTTCCTGCCTTCCGGATTTATCGGAAAGGTTTCAAGGCAATTGCCCAGTGTGTGTATGTGGCAAACCGAAAAGGCCCTTCCGCTGAGTTGCGGCCCAGGCGCACCTGAGCCTTGGCTGCCAGGAAACCCTAACCCGGTGCAACCCTGTGTGCAGCAGGAGGCACACCAGTGAGGAGGCGAAGAGGAAGCCAGACGTCTGGCTTCAAGCCCAGCTAAGCGGGAACCACGTCTCAGTCAGACCCAAAGCGCTCAGCGGGGAGGAGCAAAAACCGCTTATCGGTTATCACAAATATTGATATACTTGTTTTCAAGACAGGATTGCGGGCTGAAGGAATGTCATTTGCGGGTTGCCGGGTTTTTTTTCCAGGAGCATTTTACAACTTTGTGCTCGGGTGTACAGAGGAGAGCTGGGAGGGGGAGAAAGCAGGCTGCGGGTTCAGAGCCGCCAAAGGATAAACGCTGTTGTGCAAAAGGTCCCCGTAGGAGCTGCCCACAGGGGAGGCTGCTGCCAAGTGCCGGTAAAGCTGTTGAGAACTGCCTGGGGAGGTGAGGAACTGTCTGTGCACCATGAAGGAGTGGAGCGCGAACGGCTGCAGCGGGGAGAGGGCGGCCTGGTTTTTCAAGTACTGCAGAGGGTGGGAATAGCCGGTTGCGGGCATGCGGCTGCCCAGGCTGCCGCACAGGGTCCCTGGGTACAAGCTTGTGAAGATGGGGCTGGAGAGGGGGAACTTGTGGTCCTCGAGCGCCCCACCTGGGGGTGGGCCATGCACTGGCTTGCTGCCCTCCATGTCCTGCTCTTTGGGAGGGGCTTCCTTTGGTAAGCGCAAGGGCGAGACCGCTCGGACCTTCTTCTCCAAAAGCCCTTTGTCCAGGTCCTCCAGGCTGCGCTTCAGAGGGCGAGCTGCCCCGATGCCCGGAGTCATGGCTTTGTGGCTCAGGACTGGATGTACCATCCCGTCCAACTTTCTCGGGGCTGGATGCTTGCAGGCCCTCAAGTGGGTCTCCCCCTGTTTCTTTGAGGCGGAGACCGTCATTGGGGAGACCCGACAAGCCTTTGGATTGCCATCCATGCTTAGAGTCTGGCCAGTCAAGGAGTGGAACCGAGTGGCACTTTTGCCCTCCTCTGCCCCCTTGGGTGAAGCCCGCAAGAGAGGGGCTCCCAAGGTTTTTGTGGTCTGTTTGTGGACCCCTTTGGGAAGACTCAGGTCTGTGGGCTGATCGTCCGAGGAGGTTTCCCGAGAGGTCTTGTTCTCCGGCTGGTGCAAAGGGGGGTGGTAGCTGAGTAGTCGCCTGTCCTGAAGCTTATGAGGAGGGAAGCCGGCGGCATTTTCACCGTACATGTCTCGGGGGAAGTACTTGGAGCACGGCTGGCTCCCCAGGTGCTCGGCACGCCTGTAGAGGCTGTGGAGGGGAGGGGAGGCATAGAAGTCTGCCAAGAAGCCTGGCACGTTGGAGTGGTGCAGGGCCCTCCTCTCGTTCATTCGTTCCTTCATGTCCTGGATTTCTGACTTTAGCGCGTAGGATTCTGCCAGGGCGCTCAAATGCTGCTTGGAAAAATCACAACATTCGGAGTCTGGTTTCTTGAGCAGGGACTCATGCCTGTAAGCATCGTGAACGGGCCTCCTGTCCTCCACAGTCTTGGGTTTAAAACTCTGCACGTGTTGGATGACCGATGGCCTGCTGACTGCTGCACTGTCCATCGAATGCCTGGCCGACAGCAGTCCCGGCCTGCCAGACAAAAGGTCGTCCTTGCTGCTGAACTTCTTCTTGCTGATCAGTGGTGGTGGGGAGCCATAAGGGTAGTTGCCGCAGGACAGGGCAGCCCCACTCACCTGGGAGAGGAGCTTCTTTTTTGCCAGAGGGGACATGATGCCCGGGTTGCCCTTGGAGTAGAGTAATGGGGTGGAACCAAACCCGGGGTCCCCGTTGAAGGGACTCGGGAGGTCCTTCTCCTTGAACATGTCGAAGTTCTGCACCACCAGCACTTTGGGGCTCTGCTTCAGGGCACTGTGGATGTCCTCACTGCCCAGCTGGTCCACTTTCACCGTGCAGTTGGCAATGTAGTCCGCCATCTCTGGGATTTTATCATCCCCCATCTCGTTCTGGCTTGGGAGAGGCAGCTGGAGGCTGGGGAAGTTGCCGAATGGAATTGCCTGGGCCTCCTGCTCCTCCTCCTGCTCCTCCTCCTCCTCTTCCTCCTCCTCCAGGCCGTCTGCAAAACACGACAACCCACATATTTCCTGCTTGGGCTCTTCCTGCAGCTCCTCCAATGGCGGGCTTCTCATCATGGCTTCGGGGGAGACCAGAGAAGTGTCGGCCAGAGGCTCCTCGTCCTCTTCCAAGCAGGCCACTCTAGGTGCTGTCGTAGGGGAGAGCGGACGCCCTTCGGCTGGGAGCTTCATGGCTTCTGCTGCAGTCAGGTCCGACAAGCTTTTCTGCAATAAGCATTCCTGATTCTTCTCTTTGGCCGATGAACCCTAGTGAAAGAGTCGGAGAGGAAACTGTGAGAAAAACCACCAAGACAAACAATAACCTATCTGCAAACAAAGCCCTCGGCCCTTGTACTGAAGCCCGCAGGATTTTCTCATTGCCTCCACAAGCGTGTTCCACTTGGGCAGTGCTTCTCAATTATTTCCTTTTGCGCCCCCCACCCCCTAGGATGAAGTAAACATTTTGCGCATCCCCTCCCCAACTCTCCGATCTGGGACCCAATGGAATTTTAGTGTTTTTATTCATTTATTTATTTATTAGATTTGTATGCCGCCCCTCTCCGAAGACTTGGAGCGGTTTTGACATGGCGCCAGGCCAGTTTAATCAAGCCGATGTTTTGGGGTCGCCAGCCTGGCCCATAAGCGCCGTCTCCACCAGGCACTCACGGCGAATGGTGTGGAAGGAGGCTTTAGGGTGCCGTTCAAAGCTTTTGCCCAGCTGCAGAGGACGCTCTTCCTTCTCCAGCAGCAGGTTCGCCACACCGTTCATCGCCACTGTGGCGCCCGCCGAGAATTACAAGAACCCACACAGCTGCCCCACTCACCTGACCGCCTTCTATTCCAGGCTTGGAGCAGTGTGCAAGTGGGAAAACACTCCCCATCCAGGGGAATCAATAGAGAGGGACCATGCATGTTCTCCGGGGTCACATGCGCCCCCCCTGGCATCGCACTGCACCCTCCGGAGGACACTCCCCACTATTTGAGAAGCACTGCACTTGGGGAAGAATTAGGACCGAGCCCCTCTCTTCTATCCCACCAATAAGGAGCAGGCAAAGCTAGATCCCTGATCTGCACCTTCAGTGTTGTATGGAGACCCGGCAACCTTCATGGAAAGCCCACCCATCAACTAAGGGACGACGGTCTCTGCTGCTGTGTTCACGGAGCGGCCCAGGAAGACAGAACCCAATCCCAGCCAAATGGATCCCTTAATCTCTGTTGTAGATTTAAGCTTCCACAGATACCCAAGGCAGCCCTTTCTAAAAAGAAGGAATTCTCTTAGAGGGTCTGGAGGGGGGGTCAGTGTGGACAAAGGGTAGAGTTGGAGGAAAGGAGACTGGGATCCATTTACACTGAGGCCATTCCTATGCTTCACCTGAGAAGCAGCTGTCTGGCAATCCTGCGAAAATCACCTTCCCCGCAGTCTTTAGGCAGGAGGCCCTGACCACAGTGTAATGGGCTAAGCTTCTGTCCTTCCTCCTCTCTTTCTCAGGCCTAAAGAGAAAGCAGCAGGAAAGGAATCCCGTGAGCCGGGGTGGCGCAGCAGGTAGAGTGCTGTACTGCAGGCCACTGCAGCTGACTTATAGATCTGAAGGTCAGCGGTTCAAATCTCATCACCGGCTCAAGGTTGACTCAGCCTTCCATCCTTCCGAGGTGAGTAAAATGAGGACCCGGATTGTGGGGGCAATACGCTGGCTCTGTTAAAAAAGTGCTATTGTAAGCCGCCCTGAGTCTAAGGAGAAGGGCGGCATAAAAATTGAATCAATAAATAAATAAATAAATTTGGGAGACGGGTGGAAGGCAGGAAACAAAGCTCCGTCTTCTCCCGGAGTTTTGCCTCTGCAGGTAGCGTTTAAGTTCCTCTGTCTGTGGGGAAGAATGTGGCGCTGGCCGCAAGAGAGAGTTTTAGCGTTTTAGTTCAGGGGGCTCCAACCTTGGCAACTTTAAGACTTGTGGACTTCCACTCCCAGAATTCCAGCTTTGCTGGATGAGGAATTCTGGGAGTTGAAGTCCACAAGTCTTAAAGCTGCCAAGGCTGTTTTTAGTCAGCTCTTGTCCCCGAAGAGCGCCACCCAGTGATCAAAATGGAGCGGTACAGATGAAAAGTTTGGGACATGCAAACCGGAACAGGTAGAACTGACCTCTGCTGGGTCCTGGAGCTTTGGTGGCTCTTCTCGCTCTTTCTTGGTCTTTACGTTTTCGTGTTTGATGCGCTTTGTGCCCGTCAGTTTTATCTTAGTCTCCACCTCCTGAGCGATCTCTTGCTTCCGAGGCTTCACCTGTGGCAACGGCTTATCTTCCTCCCCTTTAATGTATCTTTCGTACGGCAGGATTAATCTAAGGAACAAACCATCAGTCAGTTAGGGAGAGTCTCACCTCTGCCACAGTGTGTCTATCGTCCTGGTCCTTAATGTTTCTTATTAGTACCCATCTCATGTATATAAATAGTGTTATATTTGTTATATTTATGTATACAGTGTTCCCTCGATTTTCGTGGGTTCGAACTTCGCGAATAGCCTATACCACGGTTTTTCAAAAAATATTAATTAAAAAATGCTTCGCGGTTTTTTCCCTATACCACGGTTTTTCCCACCCTATGACGTCATATGCCATCGCCAAACTAATAATTTTTGCAAATAAATAACAAAAAAAAAATATTGTTAGTAAATAATTATGTTTATAAATATCAGGATCACTAAGTGTCTTATTCAATGGTGAGTATCAGTAATAATGGTGAGTAAATGGTTGTTAAGGGAATGGAAAATGGCAATTTAGGGGTTTAAAGTGTTCAGGGATGGCTTGTGATACTGTCCATAGCCAAAAATGGTGTATTTACTTCCGCATCTCTACTTCGCGGAAATTCGACTTTTGCGGGCGGTCTCGGAACACATCCCCCGTGGAAATCGAGGGAACACTGTACACCAATTCGTACTTGACAAAATGAATGAATGAATGAATGAATGAATGAATGGACTCCTCTTTGTCTTGCTCAAAAGGGAATATGGTTTCTGGTTTGGCTTCGAATAGCCACTTGTTTACTTTAAATGAGCCGATCTCCTTTGGCTACACCCTGGATTTCTAAGTCATTCGAGAGATCTTCCTTTTAAAGAACCCTTTGGATGCCATTGTAGTCTATAGTTTTAGGTAAGCATTAATCAATTCTAAAGGGAATCCTTAGGAAAAGGGGTGGTTTCAAGAACTCAGAAATTGCATTCAACTCAATCTGTTGCTCCCAATCAGCTGTTGTTCTGTCGGGCTCTCTGGTGGAATCCTCCCGAAAATTCACAGGTACAAATTTCAGACACACACACGTTTGAAAATTCAAAACAATGTTCTTTATAATGAAAATTCATTTAAACTAAGCCCTCTTTTGGTATAGCAAAGAGCACTCGTCTCCAAACAAAGTGGTAATTGGTACAAGTCCCTTATTAGTTCTGTGATACTTAGCTTGCAGCTGTGAGGCAATTCACAGTCCTTCTTCTTTCACAAAGTGAAACACACTTTGCTCTGGGTTAGTTTCAAAGCGGGGGGGGGGGGGGAAAGCAACACACCAAGGTCGAAGTCAGCAAGGCAGGCACGAAACACAACGATCAGATAAACCTCCACAATGGCCAAACCCACAGGCTGCTCTTTATAGCAGCCTCACTAATTACCATAGCCCCACCCAACCACAGGTGGCCTCATTTTCTTTGATAATAATCTCTCAGTTGTTGCTGCCTATGCATCGCTCTCCACATGCATGGCTGTATCATTAACTCTTGTTCTGAATCCAAGGAGGAGCTAGATAATTGATCTCCTTCTGAGCTGTCTGCCACACTCTCCTCCTCCCTGTCACTCATGTCTTCTTGGTCAGAGGAGCCTTCATCAACAGATTCCACCGGGGGCAAAACAGGCCTGCAGCATGTGGATGTCTCCCCCACATCCACAGTCCTTGGGGCAGGAGCTGGGCCAGAGCTAACCACAACAGCTGTACTCTTCCACATCTAGAAGAAAGTCTTACTTATGTTACTAGAGTGTTATATCTGGGGAAGAGATTTTGGATCTCTTTTGAGCTGGTTCAAAAAATCAAAATGAGATTTCGAGTCAGATCCAGTAAACAGCTTTTGATTTTCCTGAACTTTGACCCTTTAAGTCAGTGATGGCAAACCTATGGCACGGGTGCCACAGATGACACACGGAGCCATATGTGCTAGCCTGCGAGCTGTTGCCCTAGCTCAGCTCCAGTGTGCATGTGTGTGCCGGCCAGCTGATTTTTGGCTCATCCAGAGGCTCTGGGAGGGCATTTTTGGCTTCCAGAGAGCCTCCAGAGGGATGGAGGAGGGCGTTTTTAGTCTCCCCTGGCTCCAGGGAAGCCTTTGGAGCCTGGGGAGGTCAAAACACAGCCAACTGGGCCCACCAGAAGTTGGGGAACAGGCCATTTCCAGCCTCAAGAGAGCCTCCGGGGGATGGAGGAAGCTGTTTTTGCCCTCCCCAGGCATTGAATTATGGGCATGGGCACTCGTGCATGTATGATAGCACACAGACAAAAGGTAAAAAAGGTTCGTCATCATTGTTAGGTGCATTAGTGTGCCTTCCGTCCCCTGTCCAATTGTCTTTCCTATATCTCATGTATCTTTTCTTCCTTTCATATATCTCCTCCTCTATTCTTCAATCTTTTCTTCTATCCTTTCCTTAATATATATTACCACATGTTTATTCTCTTCAATGTGTATGGTGTATTGGACAAAATAAATAAATAAAATAAAATAATATAAAATAATAAGATAAAATAAAATATAAAATAAAACAAAATAAAATAAAATGATAAGATAAGATAAGATAAGATAAAATAAAATAAAATAAATGGCATTGGACCAGAATATCTCCGGGACCGCCTTCTGTCGCACGAATCCCAGCGACCAGTTAGGTCCCACAGAGTTGGCCTTCTCCGGGTCCCATCGACTAAACAATGTCATTTGGCGGGACCCAGGGGAAGAGCCTTCTCTGTGGCAGCCCCGACCCTCTGGAACCAACTCCCCCCAGATATCCCTCCTTGCCTTTCGTAAGCTCTTAAAAACCCACCTCTGTTGTCAGGCATGGGGGACTAGAAATATTCTCTTCCCCTAGGCTTATAAAATTTATGTATGGTATGACTGTATGCATAACTGATCTCTTAAATTGGGGTTTTTAGAATTTTTTTAATATTAGATTTGTTTACGTTGTCTTTTTACTGTTGTTAGCCGCCCCGAGTCTGCGGAAAGGGGCGGCATACAAATCTAATAAATAAATAATAAATAAAATAAATAAAATAAATAAAATAAATAAAATAAATAAAATAAATAAAATAAATAAAATAAATAAAATAAATAAAATAAATAAAATAAATAAATAAAATAAAATAATAATAATAATAAAATAAAATAAAAAATAAAATAAAATAATGAAATAAATAAAATAAAATAAAATAATAAAATAAAATAAAATAAAATAACATAAATAAAGTCAACTCAATTAAGCTTTTATTTATAATGTCATTTTGGATCACTAAATAAAGTTGGTCTACGCACCAGTGATGCCTCCCCAACCTGGACGTAAAAGCTGGGGCAGTGAATTTTCCACCAGCAGAGAAGAAATTTGTGTTCTAGAACTGAGGAAGGCTGGGGAGGAGGATGCAGAGGCAGGAGAGACACCCAGTAGAAACACAGTTTTTATTTTTGTAAAAAAATCCCTACCTCCTGAATGGTGCCATTCTTTTTTTAGAAAATAAAATTTAAAAATCCTCAGTGTGGCTCTTCATCTAAAAAAAAAGGAAAGAGTTCCTTCGTGCTAACGAAAGAGTTATCTGACTTTCAGCATCTGCGATTCAAGTTTTTGTAATACATTCAACATGATTAATGAATGACTCATGGTGGGAATAAAACGGTAAACTTTAATGTGGCAAATATGTTTTTAAGGCCTCGCTGGGGGAAAAAAAAAGTACTTGGCTTTTTAAAAACAACATTAATCTGTTCCAATATCAGACTGCTTTAATTATAGCTTCATCTATGAATTCAAAGGTTTTTTTTTAAAAAAAAATGCTTTTGTTCAAATGCAAATTTTTGCTTCCCGGGTTGTTCCAGAATCCGCTCCAGACTGCGTGGTTTAGATTTAGATGTTGCAACACAGAGAGAGAGAGCCAGGGCTGGCTTCTTCACAATGATAGCATTTCACATTTTAATAAAGTGCAGCATAATTGATGTTAAATATAAACCTACTTCATGCTCTATTAGAAACCAAAGTCATTAGCGGAGCATGCTCTGCCAGGGCTAAAAAGGGGAGGCGGAGGCTTTTGAGCCCACTCTGCGCCGCCCCCCCCCTCCAAAGGAGGCCCAGCCCAGGGGGGAAAAAAAATCCTCTTCAGCTCCCATTACAAACTGAGTTTAAACATATTACAGCTGCTGGAACTGGGAAACGTTCCCTCTATGCAGGCTTAGCAAAATAGCAGGGACGTTACCAAATCCTTCCCCAAATCCTTCCCGCGCTAACATTGCAAGTTACTGTTTATGTAGTGAAACAAGGAGTAAAACAAGGCTGATTGGGGTGGAGGGGGGTGGGCACAAAAAGCCCCCTCCTGCTCCAGCTCTTCCTGAAGAAGGCAGAGTGGCTCTGTTGCTTTTGCAGAGCAATATTTATCTCTCCTCTGCCATATGTTAAATATTTAAAGAATCAGATTTAGTCAAAACACATTTTTTTTTTGCAGCGAGATGTCTTGGCGCTGCAGAAAAGATTTGTTTGACTTGGGGTTGCTATGGGAACCTGCAGCCTCCTTGAAATCTGCATATTCGGCGGATAAATCGGCAGCCCAGCAGGGGTCCCAGCTGCTGCAGCCCCCTGTGGGTTCAGGACCTTCCATTCATACTCTGGTCTGGATCAAGGGCGGGTTCCTCTTAACTCCTCCTACCGGTGCGTGTCCCTTTGAACGATTTTGCTTCCGCGCATGCGCAGAGGGGCGAGTTTCCTTCTGCGCATGCTCAGAAAGGCCAAAAATTAGGAAAAAAAAGATGGCGGCATACACGCACCATCAAAGAGAGCCCTGGAGCCGTCGTGCCAAAACTGTATCATCGGTCGGCTACTACCGGAGCGGCGCACTGGACCGCACCTCTGGTCCAGATACCTTTTTCCCTGGTACTTCCCAATTTGGCCCCCAATAGCCCCAGAAAGCCTTCTTTGTGGTTCGGTCATCACCAAGGATGGGTTGAAGCATTCCGCCGCCCCTCCTCCCTGGGAAAGGCCAACGGCCCCTTGCCGGTCCAGTCGCAGGTAGCTGAGCAATGGAGTGATGGGGAAAAAAGTGGACGCAGCAAGAGGACGGCCCTGTAACACCCAGACTTTGCCAGAAAGCTCCGCTGAAAAGGAAGCCTGTGTGAATACACCTGACCAGAACGAAGGGAGCCCCTCCATGACAACTGTAACTGATGAGGAGATTTCTAGGCCCAGAATTTCCACTGTTTGTCTCTCCCCAATCTGTCCCCCCCATTAAATCTCTCCTCTCTCTCTCTGTTGAAGCCCAACGCGGTTACAACAGGATGTGCGATCTTATCAGGCCATTATTAGATGCTGTTACAATACAAGCATAATCCAGTTGATGGGAGATTCAAATCTCCAGCTGCTCTCTTAGTAAAACACAACACTGACATGGTGCACACACAGACACACACACACACACACACACACACACACACAGAGACAGAGTCTCTCTGGAAGTCAATTTTGCCCACACAGAAAGAAATGCAGCGCTCTGCTTCGCAAATGCAACGGGCCTGAAATTATAACAGCTTGATTAATTTTCTGTTGTAATTATTGTCACTCAGACGAAGACTGACATCAATCTCTCTGCAAAATTAAAAGAGGCCACTTCACAACAACCATCCCATTTCCCCGAAAATAAGACAGCGTCTTATATTAATTTTTCCTCCCAAAGATGTGCTGCGTCTTATTTTCAGAAGTCTTGTTTTTTTTTCCAATGAAGAAGAATTCACATTTATTGCTGAACAACAACAACAGAAAAAGAACATTTATTATATACTGTACAGTAGTTGTCATCACAAACCAGCATAACCAGACAAACTGTGAATCCTATCAAGAATTTCTTACTACTACCGTACCATTATTTCCATGTACAACAATTAACGGTATGGTACATTCACCAATATTTACGGTTTGAACAGAAAGTAAATATACAGCAGGGTGCGATCCTGCTGCAGCAAAAACGCATCCAAACACGCAGCTGCATGTTGGATGCGTGTTGATTGTGTTTTAAATCTGATTGATGCAGCGTTTTGGGATGCAATTTATGGACATCACTGTTACGGTATATATGTTCTGTTCGGGAATGCTGCAAAACGAAATGTCTCCTATGTCTTACTTTCGTGGGGGTGCCTTATACAGTGGTACCTCATCTTACGAACGCCTCTTCTAACGAACTTTACAAGATATGAACCTGGTGTTTAAGATTTTTTTGCCTCTTCTTCCAAACTATTTTCACCTTACGAACCCAAGCCGCTGCTGCTGGGATGAAGGGGTTTCTTTTTTTCCCCTTTTTTGAAGAAAGAAAAGGGAAGGGCGGCTTGGAGGGGGAAAGACTTTGCAGAGAATAGCGTGCTTGCAGAGGCACTGAAAGGGTGTCTTTTGAAGAAAGAAAAGGGAGGGGCGGCTTAGAGGGGGAAAGACTTTGCAGAGAACAGCGTGCTTGCAGAGGCACTGAAAGGGTGTCTTTTGAAGAAAGAAAAGGGAGCCCCCCCCCCCTTGCCTTTCTTCCTTCCCACTCACCCTTTAGCCTAGCCTTGCTTCTTCCACCCGCCCCCTTTAGCTGCTCCTCCCTGCCCTCTGTTCGCCTCCCTTCTAAAGTTTGGGATTTTCCTGAAGGATTTGCACGCATTATTTGCTTTTACATTGATTCCTATGGGAAACATTGTTTCGTCTTACGAACTTTTCACCTTACGAACCTCCTCCTGGAACCAATTAAGTTCATATCATGAGGTACCACTGTATTAGGCAATTCTACGAAACCTCTATGTCTTTATTTCGGGGTGTTCTGGTACAAGCTCAACTTTTCCCAGTCAGATAACTCAGCACAATAAGATATCCCAGATCATTTTATTACAAGCATTCTCACAATAACTCACAGTTATGATGCGATTCTTCTACAGTATAATCTTTCCCATTGTGCAGATAAAAAGAGGTTGAATTGACCCAGGCTCTAGGTGGAGCATCTACATGCTGGCTGGCTTAGTGAAAGAGTGAAGACAAAGGCCCTCTGGAATGTTCTCTCCAATTACCCCTCATCCCGAGTCAGAGCCAATAGGAATACACAAATGTGGTCACATGTAGAACTACATTACCCAGAGTGCAATTTCACTACATTTCCCCTAATGCAATATCTTAAAGAGACATGCCTAAATACAGTCCAACTATCTCTGTCTCTGGGGACAGCACACGGGGGAAGTATTATTTTTGGGGAAACAGGGCAGCAGAAATAAGCCAGGAGGGGTTGACATTCCCCCCCACATTGGATATGGACCCAGGGAAGGTCGAAGGTGGACAGAGGCTGGAGGTGGTCTTCCCTCAAGGCTCCTGGTCTGCTTGCCTTGGCGACCTCTCCCTTCACAAGGCTTCCTCTCCAAAGTCTTTTCAGAAAACCCCCTGATTTCTGCTGTTTTCTGTTGCCCTGCATGGTACAATCCTCACCGCACAGATTTCTTACTCCAGTTTTGGCAAGTACAGTGATACCTTGTCTTACAAACTTAATTGGTTCCGGGAAGAGGTTCTTAAGGTGAAAAGTTTGTAAGACAAAACAATGTTTCCCATAGGAATCAATGGAAAAGCGATTAATGCGTACAAGCCCAAAATTCACCCCTTTTGCCAGCCAAAGCGCCCATTTTTGTGCTGCTGGGATTCCCCTGAGGCTCCCCTCCATGGGAAACTCCACCTCCAGACTTCTGTGTTTTTGCGATGCTGCGATTTCACTGAGGCTCCCCTTGCTGGGAAACCCCACCTCCGAACTTCTGTTGCCAGCGAAGCACCCGTTTTTTTGCTGCTGGGATTCTCCTGCTGGGATTCTTCTGCAGCATCATAAACACATGGAAGTCCGGAGACAGGGTTCCCCATGGAGGGGAACCTCAGGGGAATCCCAGCAGCGCAAAAATGGGTGCTTTGCTGTCAACGGAAGTCCGGAGGCGGGGCATCCCAGCGGTGGTGATGGGTTTGTAAGGTGAAAATAGTTTGTAAGAAGAGGCAAAAAAATCTTAAACCCCGGGTTTGTATCTCGAAAAGTTTGTATGATGAGGCGTTTGTAAGACGAGGTATCACTGTATGAATAATGCAGAGGGGTTCTGGCCACAGAAGAATGGATCAGAGCTAGATTTTGATTTTTATGGGGGGTTTTTGGGGGGAGGGGAGATATTTGGGTTGATTTGAAATAATGTATTTTTGGTTTCCAATTTTAAATTTGGTAGAAAAACCAAGTTTCCTCGATTCAGCATTTTGGAACAACAATCTGTTGGTTTTCTGTCTGTAGAAAAGGGATCCCTTCTGTGATATCCAAGTACACCTTAGCCCAGCGTAGATTTACCAGCATGGAGAACGGTTAGAAAGAACCCAATACAGTGATACCTCATCTTACAAACACCTCGTCATACAAACTTTTCGAGATACAAACCTGGGGTTTAAGATTTTTTTGCCTCTTCTTACAAACTATTTTCACCTTACAAACCCACCGCCGCCACTGGGATGCCCCACCTCCGGACTTCCATTGCCAGTGAAGCACCCGTTTTTCCGCTGCTGGGATTCCCCTGAGGCTCCCCTCCATGGGAAACCCCACCTCCAGACTTCCGTGTTTTTGTGATGCTGCAGGGGAATCCCAGCAACGCAAAAACAGGCTCTTCGCTGGCAACAGAAGTCCGGAGGTGGGGTTTCCCAGCGAGGGGAGCCTCAGTGAAATCGCAGCATCGCAAAAACACAAAGGTCTGGAGGAGGGGTTTCGAGGACTTTTGTGTTTTTGCGATGCTGTGATTTCACTGATGCTCCCTCCGGACTTCCATTGCCAGTGAAGTGCTTGTTTTTGCGATGCTGGGATTATCCAGCAGTGCAAAAATGGGCGCTTAGGCTGGCAAAAGGGGTGAATTTTGGGCTTGCACGCATTAATTGCTTTTCCATTGATTCCTATGGGAAACATTGTTTCGTCTTACAAACTTTTCACCTTAAGAACCTCCTCCCGGAACCAATTAAGTTTGTAAGACAAGGTATCACTGTATTTACTCCCAGGTTTCACCTGGGTGGGTGCTTTTACCCATAACAGCATTATAAAGTACACTTCCTATGTTTAAGTTAATAAAATGTATTATTTAAGGTATAATTGCCGTAACTAGAAAATGTAAACAGTCGCACATTAAAAAACAATTTTTTCCATAGGTGGCAGATTTTGGAACAGCACGGGGCAATTTTTTTTTCCTGCAATAATAAAAGAATAACATTTTCCAGTCCACAGCAGAAACAGTAGGGAAGCCTTTGCTATCAACTGAGCTGCTGATTAAATTCAATGACTGTGAAAAGCAAGATTATCCTTTGCAAAAAAATAATAATAATAATCATGGCCACTTCAAAAAGGGAAAAAAAAAATCCATACAAGCTGATTGAACAAACTGGGACTGCATTAATCCTCACTTAATGCAGCGATAGATGACATTTAATTGCAACTGTTTCCCCCTCCCTTTAAGACATAAGCAAAAAAATAAATAACGTCTCTGTAACTGAATGTTGGTTTAAATAATGCAGCTGCCCGTCCTGAGTTTTTAGCTTTCAGAATCCCCTGATATAATGAAAAATTCAGCATACGCGTCTGCAAGCGGAAGTCAGAGGTCATCAAATCTATTAGAGTAATGTAAGTCATCTGGCGTTCTGCCAGGCTTTTGGAAAAGAAAGAAAAGAAAGGAGAGGGGAGAGGAGAGGAGGAAAAGGAGGAGGGCATCTTTCCTCTCTTACCTTCTCTCTTACAATGAGTTGAATAAGACAACAGACAAAAGCAGAGAAATTGCAGGAATATTTATGGTGTGTGTTTGTGTGTCTGTGTGTCTGTTACTTCTTCACTGCTGACAGATCATAGCATGCAACTCTTTAGGGAAAGTATTGCCAACACACACACACACACACACACACAGAGACAGGATCCTTGGGATTTGAGATTACGTAAAAACAGCAGCCGCAGCCCCAAAAAAAGGCCAGCCAGAAACCATCTTTGAAACATAGAAACATAGAAGACTGACGGCAGAAAAAGACCTCATGATCCATCTAGTCTGCCCTTATACTATTTTTTGTATTTTATCTTAGGATGTGTTGTGATTCAGCCTGAGGCTCCTCAGGGACCGGCTGGAGCTCTGCCGGATCCATGCCCAGAGGAGGAGGACAGTGACCGGGAGGGGGAGGACCAGGGAGATGGGGGAGAGGAACGTCAGGAAGAGGAGGAGGGAGAGCAGCCTGAGACCCCCAAGGGGGGCCTCTCCCCAGCTAGTAGCCTGGATTCATTGGATGAAGACGCACAGGCTATAATAGACATGAGGCAGAGACGTGCAGCTCAAAGAAGGGGCCAATTAAAAAGGTATTTCCATCCCTGAATTGGCAACAGCTGGGTTTGGGTGTGGTTCTCCTCAGCAGGGTTGAAAAGGCAGGCCCGCCCTTACAGTCTTGTGGAGAGTTATCAACTGGGAGTCCTGTGACCTTGCTTCGATTCTTGGCGTCTCTGATCTTGGCTTGTGGCCTAGAAGCCTGAAAGACTTGGGGGGAGGCATGGGTTTTATTATCTCCAGTGTTGTTTTTGCCAGCAAGAATCCTGTTTTATTGCCTGGCCTTCGTGAAACCTCTGTGAAGCTTCATCGTGTTCCTGTCTGTAAGAACAGTTTTTGTTACCTGTGTTTGCTTTCCAGTATATAAACATCCTTTGCTTTTTACAAGTGTGTCTGGATACTCTTTTTGGTTGGTGTTGGCGTCTGGGGGGACCCAGACAGAACAGGATGGATATATGTTTATCCCATATAATATATGTTTATCCCAGGAATGTTTAAATTCAGTTACTGTGGATTTACCAACCACGTCTGCTGGAAGTTTGTTCCAAGGATCTACTATGCCCCCGTTGAGCCACAAGCAGACTCTCGTATCCCAAGAATATTCCCATCTGTTTAAAGCAATATCTCTTGAGAAAGGATGATGGTGTCCCGCCCAAGTCCTGAACAGATCTGATCCTGGAGGCCTGAGCTGATCAATATAGAGTAGAATCTTGGTCATCCGTCCTTCGATAATCCAACGTTCCGGACTATCAAATGTCGCAGCTGCTTGGGGACGTGGCTGTAGGCATTTCTGTGCCCCTAGACACCCCCCCAAACATGGCAGCCATGATGGGGAAGCAAGCTGGGAGGAGGGAAGCAGGTGAGCAAGCAAGAGAGCTGAGGAGTGAAGCCAGTGAGTGAGCGAGAGAGCCAAGGAGGGAAGCGGGCGGGTGAGCGAGCATGAGAGGCGAGGAAGGAAGTGGGCGAGCGAGCGAAAGAGCCGAGGAGCAAAGTGGGCAGGCAAGCCACATACAGTAGAGTCTGGATTATCCGACATTTTCGGCTATTCGACTATCAGCCCGCCCATTTATGTCGGATAACCGAGACTATCTGCTTTTAGTTAATAGGCTTTTCTTGGCCTACATTTAGTTATCTTAGGGCACCACTGCAAGAAGGTTGGAAATGCCTTCACTCAGTAGAGGTCCCCAAACTTGGCAGCTTTATGACTTGTGGATTTCAACTTGCTATTTTTCCGCAATTTAGGACAGAATTCCTGCTTCGCTTGTTGCAAATTCCTTGTGGTTCCTGGTCGACTTCCCCAGGATTTCACTTGGTGCCCAAACCTTTCACTTCTTCCAAGGTTGAGAAGAACATTGTACTCTGGAAGAGGCAGATGGGAAGGAGTGACGGCGAACCTATGGCATGGGTGCCACCGGTGGCACGCGGAGCCATATCTGCTGGCACGCGAGCTGTTGCCCTAGCTCAGCTCCAATGTGCATGTGTGTGCCGGCCAGCTGATTTTTGGCTTGGAAAGAGGCTCTGGGAGGGTGTTTTTGGCTTCCAGAGAGCCTCCAGGGGGATGGGGGAGGACGTTTTTAACCTTCCTTTGGCTCCAGGCAAGCCTTTGGAGCCTGAGGAGGGCGAAACACGAGCGTACTGGGCCCACCTGAAGTTGGGAAACAGGTGGTTTCCAACCTCCAGAGGGCCTACAGGGGGCAGGGGAAGCTATTTTCGACCTCTCCAAGCATTGAATTATGGGTATGGGCACTTGTGCATGCGCAATATGCATGCGCATGCTCTTTCGGCACCTGATGTGCAGGACAAGAATCCTCTTGTTGGAAGGAAGCTCTTTAGGCCACAAAACCATTGGAAGCCGTTAAGAAAGCACCAGCTGTTCGGTTGTGCAGGGACCCTCCTGTCTGCAGATCCTGATTCAAATGTGTAGGATGCTTTAAATATCAACACTGATAAACAGCCCTGGCGCTTATTCCAGGAAGCAGGAAAGGAAATAATCTTCCTCAACTGAGTAACATCCCCAGGTCCACAGAATGCTAGCAGAGAGAAGCTACCAGGTGGGATGGTAGCATTATGCAATACGATTATGTGGCCGGAAATAAATCTGCATAGTGCAAGAAAGGCCTTATCTAGTTAAGAATAGAAATATTCAGATAAGGGAAGCCACTAAGATAGATGCAAAGAAACTGAGGTTGGGCTTGCATCCTGCAGTCCTAATTCATAATACGATTTGCGATATTTTCCCTTGGTATGTTCTGTGACCCAGTTCCATAGGGCCTAGTCAACAAATGATGAAATTGTGATTTAGCATGAGGGGTACATCCATTGGTGGGCTGCAACCGCTTTAACAACCGGTTCAGTGATCGCACGCTTTGTGCACACTCCTAACAAACTTGCATATTTATTTTATTTATTTATTTTATTAATCAGATTTGTATGCCACTCCTCTCCGCAGACTCGGGGTGGCTAACAACAATAAAAAGACAATGTAAACAAATCTAATATTAAAAATAATCTTAAAAACCCCAATTTAAAGAACCAACCATACATACAAACATACCATGTATAAATTCTATAAGCCTAGGGGGAAGGGAAAATTTCAATTCCCCCATGCCTGGCGACAGAGGTGGGTTTTGAGGAGCTTACGAAAGGCAAGGAGGGTGGGGGCAACTCTGATAGTGTTCAAATATACAGTGGTACCTCTACTTACGAACTTAATTCATTCCGTGACCAGGTTCTTAAGTAGAAAAGTTTGTAAGAAGCAATTTTTCCCATAGGAATCAATGTAAAAGCAAATAATGCGTGCGATTGGGGAAACCACAGGGAGGGTGGAGGCCCTGTTTCCTCCCAGGAGATTCCTAGAGAGACCCAACGGAGGCTTCTCTCCGCCTTTTCCGGCTCTGTTTCCTCTCAGGAGATTCCTAGAGAGGCCCCACAGAGGCTTCTCCCCACCTTTTCCCGCCCTGTTTCCTCTCAGGAGATTCCTAGAGAGGCCCCACAGAGGCTTCTCTCCACCTTTTCCGGCCCTGTTTCCTCTCAGGAGATTCCTAGAGAGGCCCCACAGAGGCTTCTCTCCACCTTTTCCGGCCCTGTTTCCTCCTAGGAGATTCCTAGAGAGGCCCCACGGAGGCTTCTCCCTGGCTTTTCTGGCCCTGTTTCCTCCCTGGAGATTCCTAGAGAGGCCCCACGGAGGCTTCTCCCCGCCTTTTCCGGCCCTGTTTCCTCCCAGGAGATTCCTAGAGAGGCTCCACGGAGGCTTCTCCCTGCCTTTTCCGGTTACAGTTTTGGAGGCTCGGGTTTGTAAGTGGAAAATGGTTCTTGAGAAGAGGCAAAAAAAATCTTAAACACCCGGTCCTTATCTAGAAAAGTTTCCAAGTAGAGGCGTTTGTAGGTAGGGGTACCACTGTACAGCAATTTGAAGCTCAGCCGCTTCCCTTTTAAGGCAGCCCTGGTAAGTAGAACAGTGGAGGTGCAGAAATCAGTTGTGTCGTGTGAATAAGCTGAGCCAGAAAGAAGGAAATATAGGACAGGATAGGGCAGGGGCTGGTGGGCGGGGCCAGCTGATTATTGGAACTACCGATTCCCCTGAACCAATCCAAGTCGCCAGCAGCCCACTACTGGGTACATCTCTCTAGGCAAAGTTGATGCACAGACCAAAGCTTAAAACCACCAATGCAAAAAATCTGGCCCTTCTCCATGATCCTTCCAGGAATACCGAGAGGGACAGCTTGGCCTGTGTTTTAGGGTTATAGCTTGAACGTGACTTGAAATTTCCCCCAGAATTCCAATAGGCATCAAACAATTGAGATACGAGGTCTCCAAATCAACACACTGGGTTTTAAACATCAATTTCAGTATTTCAGATTTGACAGGTGGCATTTGACAGCTTTCATAAGTTGGCATGCAATGGCACTTAGGATTTGACAAGATTGATAACTGGGTATGCAACAGTATTTAATATTTTTGTTTCATTGTGATGAACTGCATTTGAGAGCTGGCGTGTGACAGCATCTAGCATCTGCTGCTATTATTATTATGGCTGGTCACACAGCCATCCAGATGCCCAGACCTGTCCAATTCTCAAGTTCTTTCTGGACCCAGGAGAGGCAAGAAGGGGATGTCGGATGGCCTTAAAGGTGTCATCACAGGATATACGGTAAGTTTTTTCTGGGTAAAGCTTGCCTTTTGCAATTAACTGATCCTGATTTTGTCAATGCTACTGATATTCTTATCAATTTCACTGATTAAATTTGCCATGAGATGCCAATAAATGTTAAGCATTTAAACCAAATGCAGTGTGAGATTTCAGGGTCAAATGTGCCTTTTACAAACGAGAAAGGCAGAATGAACCATGTCAAGTTCAGCTCCACTTGTTTCTTTCCTTCAAAACATCTGGATATCATTCCCATCTTTCATCCTAGAACAGAGGTCTTCAAACCTGGCAACTTTAAGACTGGTGGACTTTGATTCCCAGAATTCTCCAGTCAGCTAAGCTTCAGAGCAAAGAAGTGGATCTACTCAAGAACAAATCCTTTGCGGTTCCTCTGCATAGTCACACACACACACACACACACACACACACACCAGCAAGGAGAAAGCAAATCAGACATGATTAGGTCTAATGGATGAGTTTGGTAGCTATAGAAATTAATTGATTGACTGACTGAATAAATAAATAATATGGAATTTGCACCATACATTTTTATGTATGTTTTCTTCACAAGAATTAAGCATTAGATCTACAGGTGAAACTTCCTGGTCGGAGGACGTCTTTGTGACGTCAAAGCTCCGCCCATGGAATTCCCTATTGGGATTCCCCACTTCCATTTCAGCCTCCAGATCGGCCGAAAAACGTCGCTGCCGATCGCAAAAACGGTGCTCCGCCGGGCGCTGCTGCCCTGCTGTAACCTTTTGAAACAGCTGGGCGTTTCTCGGTGGCCTCCGGAACCTGAACCCGAACCCGAACTTTTGTCGAACTTCCGGGTTCGGCGTTCAGGAGAACGCCGAGAAGCCCCCCGGCTGTTTCAGAAGGTGACAGCTGGGCGGCGGCGCTTCTTGGCGGCCTCCCAAACCCGAAAATTTCGGGTTCAGATTCGGGTTCGGGAGAACGCCGAGAAGCCCGCTGGCTGTTTTAAAAGGTAACAGCCGGGCGGCGGCGCCCAGCGGAGCACCATTTTGCGATTCTCCCCCCTTGCACGCATTAATTGCTTTTACATTGTTTCCTATGGGAAACATTGTTTCATCTTACGGACTTTTCGCCTTACGAACCACCTTCCGGAACCAATTAAGTTCGTAAGACGAGGTATTACTGTACTGAGTACATATGCATGCTTATACTTTTCAGAAGTCTGATATTGTTCTATGTACAATCCTTGATTGCATGTAATATTCTAATTTTCGGAGATGTGGGATTTGGGGTTTTCATGAGTTGTACCCCATAATCATCACAATTAGGAGGTGGTACACAAATCACGGCTTGATTTTTATTGAAGGTATATGTGATGTATGTTATGGTTTGTTAATGTGGAGGAAAAAATAAAAAAAAAATGATTGAAAAAAAAAGATTGATCTTGTTTGGATACGGTAATCTTAAACATGCGAGACTGATATGTTTGGACAATAGAGTTCAGAGGCCTAACTACTAATACGTCTCTGCAGGCATGAACACACCTGCCGAGGCAGCTTGGTACATCTGGGGCTACTGGGGTCTGTCTAGCTGTGCCAGCTTGCCTTCACCTAAGGCAAGCGGGGGCAATTATGTCAACACTTTTGAAGATCTGCTGAGGGTGCTTTATTAGAAGCAACAGACTCCTGTTGTGGACCTGGGTTTTCATCCCTATCCAGACTTTTTAACCATCTGCTCCCCACTCTATGAAGGGGGAACAAACCTCTCAATGATTTGTATATGGGCTCAGACCTTTAAAATATAGTGTTCCCTCTCTTTTCACAGGGGATGCATTCCAAGACCGCCTGCGAAAGTCGAATTTCCGCAAAGTGGAGATGCGGAAGTAAATACACTATTTTTGGCTATAAACAGTATCACAAGCCTTCCCTTAACACTTTAAACCCCTAAATTGCAATTTTCCATTCCCTTAGCAACCATTCAGATTATTATTCACCATGTTTATTTATTAAAGTTTACTAAAAAAATATTTATTAAAGCCAGACGAAACTTTGGCAATGACATATGACGTCATCAGGTGAGAAAAACCCGTGAAGTATTTTTTAATTAATATTTTTGAAAAACCATGGTACTGTATAGACTTTTCTCGAAGTTTGAACCCGCGAAAATCGAGGGAACACTGTACAGCTTTTCCTTAATTTACAGTTCATTTAGAAATATTGAGCTCCCATGACAATATATAATAATCAGATAATATATTATAATCAGATAGCTGTGGGGGGAAACTTATGGTTTATTCAGGGAAATGAAAGTCAGTGGTCATGTATTTTGCACAGAAGTCTAAGAAAAGGCCCCGGAAATAACCACATCTGATTTTAATATCACTTTTCAGATATATTAGACTGCAAAGAATAACTCAGGCATTAACCAGCCACCTTTAATCCTTGCTAAACCTGGGATAAACCAAGACTGGCGGAAGCTGTGCACGGACGCACCTCAGGATGCGCCGGGGAGAGGGCACCAATCAGAGCAGCTTCATCTCACAAAGCAGGAGGCCTTCTGGTGACCCCAATGGAGGAGAATTAAAGCAGCACAATCGACATAGTGCCTTGTGCGCTTTGTGGGTGTGGGACCAGGTCCATAGCAATGGTTCCTCTCTGGGAGAACGCATACAAAGTCATCACCGCCTCCTGCCGCATACCTCACAGTGATTGATTTTAGAGCCTACAGTGTTGGCCTTCTCTGGGTCCCGTCAACCAAGCAGTGTCGGTTGGCGGACCTGTGGAGGGATGGCCTTCTCTGTGGTGGCCCTGGCTCTTTGGAATCAACTACCCGCCAAGATCCGTACCACTTCCACCCTACTGGACTTTGGAAAGGCCTTGAAAACCGGCAGGCCTGGGGGCCGTGAGAACTGACATCTTAATTCCAGCCCAGACATGATTGATTGGGATATTTGAGGGTATGACTGTAGTTAGAATATTTAAGGGTTTTTTATATTATTATTGTTGTTGTTGCATTTTATCCTTTTTATATCGTCTTATCTTACACTAAGGCTTCCTGAATCTCCACAAACTAACTAACTAACTAACTAACTAACTAACTAACTAACTAACTAACTAACTAACTAACTAACTAACTTCACATTGGTGACAGGAAGGGCATCTGGCCAGTACACACTCAGCTCTACTCAGTTGCCCAGACACCACTCCTCAAGGGATTATGGGGTCATTAAAAGAAGATGGTGACAACCACCTGTAATCTAAGCATCTATGTAGATTACTAATGCACTACAGGCAACAGCTGGGACTGATGCTGAAATGACAGAAATGAAGAGGGGGGAAGCCAAATTGGTCCGGCAAAGACCTTTTGGGGAAAGGTTTGCACTGACTGAAGACAATCAATAGCAGCTGAAACTGCAGCAATTATTCCACATTTGTGGATAGTAAAGGATTCCACAGAAATGTCCACTGAGAGACTTGCACTTACACTCCTTAAGAAGGTCCACCAAAGGGGCCTAATGCATGTCAAAAAAAAAAACACTTAGGAAACTCAAAAAAATGCAAATGTTTACTGTCAGGCAGCCACAACAATGGAAACAGGAATATGTCAACAAAGTGTTCTGAAAATCATATTTTTTGATCTCTCTGAAGTTCAGAGCTGCCTCCACAGTACAGACCCCCCCCTCTCTCTGTCTTTCTTTTTACCTCCGGAACCGCCTGCTACCGCATGAATCCCAGTGACCGATAAGGTCCCACAGAGTTGGCCGTTTCCGGGTCCCGTCGACTAAACAATGTCGTTTGGCGGGCCCCAGGGAAAGAGCCTTTTCTGTGGCGGCCCTGGTCCTCTGGAACCAACTCCCCCCGGAAATTAGAACTGCCCCCACCCTCCCTGTCTTTCGTAAACTACTCAAGACTCATTTATACCGTCAGGCACGGGGGAGTTGAGATAGCTCTTCCCCCTAGGCCATTACAAGTTATGCATGGTATGTTTGTGTGTATGTTTGGTTTTATAATAGGGGTTTTTAGTTGTTTTTTATTATTGGATTGTACATGTTGTGTTTATTAGTGTTGTTAGCCGCCCCGAGTCTGCGGAGAGGGGCGGCATACAAATCCAATAAATCATTATTATTATTTATTAGATTTGTATGCCGCCCCTCTCCGCAGACTCGGGGCGGCATACAATTATACAATTAGAATAGAATAGAATAGAATAGAATTTTTATTGGCCAAGTGTGATTGGACACACAAGGAATTTGTCTTAATTTGAGGGTTAAAGATGGCAGAATGGGAGGCAGGTTTGGAGAGAACTGAAGATGGGGAAGTGGAAGACGGGGAGCCCCAGGCTGGATAGGCCATGATTCCTCCTCCTTTCTCATAATTTTGAACAGGAAGCTGATGGTCTTCAGCCTTGGGACTGAACCCACCTGCAGGTCACTCGCAACTCAGAGAATGAAGAAGATGCTAAGTCACACTTGGCTTCTCACAAAGATGTGGTAGCATCTGGGAAGGGTTTCCCCACTTTGTCCTCTCCTTGCCCAAAAGCTTTTCTGACTCCCCTCCCTGGACTACACATGGCCGTCCTAGGGGTCTTCGTCCAGCTCCTCCCTGGAGCTAGCCCTGCTTAGCTCTCTCTCTCTCTCTCTGTGCAAATAATTATTGACCAATCAGTTCAGATGTTCATAACCTCGTATGGGATGGAGGCATCTGCCCCTTTACTCATTGTGTAAAGTCAGGCAGAGGAAAAACTCATGATTGTTGTAATGCATTAACCTGTGTTTCTGCTCTCGTTGATAGTATTTGGGGAGATCCCATGAAACCAATTGTTATTATGGAGGACAATGTTTCAGTTACGTTCATATCTGAAACTGAATATGTTGGAGCTCGTTCACGGCACATCGACATAAGATATAAGAATGCAAGAGAATACGTAAAACAAGGATTCGTGAAATTACACTATGTGCCCACAACTGAACAAATTGCTGACTTGCTGAATAAACCATTGCCAGCTGATCAACACGAATACCTATCCAAGAAAATGTGCCTTATGTGAACCAATGTCCCTGATGACTGAGTATTGACAGCCCCAGAGACATTCAGAGACTTTTAGAGTTATTCAGTAATTAAATAGTTAACCGTGTGTGTGTTTTATTAGCTCTTCCTATCATGATGTAAAATCCTGCCACATCATTCATGCATCACTTCCGTCCCCTCCAGATCCTCCATATTGTATCTACACATTCTTTGTTAACTGCCATGATGGAAGACGTATTTCATATGCCTCCTAAGGCATTCCTTGGTTTTTTTACTTTTGTAATAAAAAGAAACTTCATTTGAAAGCAGATTCTTTCTTAAATCCATCGACTCTCAGAAATGATTTATTATAGTCCACGCAGGCTGTAATTTATCGCTATATTTCTGTCAAGGATGGACTCTAATTTCCCCTGGAGGTGACTGTCCAAGGCTGGCCCCAGATAGGAAGGGCCCGAAATTCCCCAAACCCAAAGGAGATCAAAAGACATCCCGGCCTCCCTTTCTAGGCAGCTCCCTCTCCCAGCTCCTCCCTCCCTCCCTCCCTCATTCATTCATTCATTCATTCATTCATTCATTCATTCATTCATTCATTCACTCACTCACTCACTCACTCACTCATTCATTCATCTGCCTGCCCGCCTACCTATTTATTTGGCTTATAACAATATACAGTGATACCTCGTCTTACAAACGCCTCGTCATACAAACTTTTCGAGATACAAACCCGGGGTTTAAGATTTTTTTGCCTCTTCTTACAAACTATTTTCACCTTACAAACCCACCGCCGCCACTGGGATGCCCCGCCTCCGGACTTCCGTTGCCAGTGAAGTACCCGTTTTTGCACTGCTGGGATTCCCCTGAGGCTCCCCTCCATGGGAAAAACCACCTTTGGACTTCTGTGTTTTTGTGATGCTGCAGGGGAATCCCAGCAGCGCAAAAACGGGCACTTCGCTGGCAACGGAAGTCCGGAGGTGGGGTTTCCCAGCGAGGGGAGCCTCAGTGAAATCGCAGCATCGCAAAAACACAGAGGTCTGGAGGTGGGGTTTTGAGGACTTGGGTGTTTTTGCGATGCTGCGATTTCACTGAGGCTCCCTTTCCTGGGAAACCCCACCTCCGGACTTCCGTTGCAAGCGAAGCGCTTGTTTTTGCGATGCTGGGATTATCCTGCTGGGATTCCCCTGCAGCATCGCAAAAACACAGAAGTCCGGAGGTGGAGTTTCCCCTGGTGAGGAGCCTCAGGGAAATCTTAGCAGTGCAAAAATGGGCACTTCGGCTGGCAAAAGGGGTGAATTTTGGGCTTGCACGCATTAATCACTTTTCCATTAATTCCTATGGGAAACATTGTTTCGTCTTACAAACTTTTCACCTTAAGAACCTCGTCCCGGTACCAATTAAGTTTGTAAGACAAGGTATCACTGTATTTCCTAAGCAAACCAGGCTTCCTATCAGAATGTGACAATTGCCCTTGATGAGGGCCAGCACCTCCCTCGTGCCTGTGTGGCCAATGGATCAAAAAACTGGCTGGTGTCCCATGTGAAGAGCTCAGCACAAGCAGCTTCACCCCCTCCAGTCCCACCGGTTAGTGATCTGGAGCATGAGATCACATTCTGCTTTCCGAGCTTGAAAGGGACCATGTTTTATTAATGGCTGTAATTTTTTTAATATAAAAAAAATTCTTTTCAGAAAGCAGCACAGCCGTATCATGTTGTCTGATGTATGTTGGATTACCCAGCTTTGGAAAGTGTTATTAACTCAGGGTATAAAAATCAACGCTTATAAAACTGCAAGTCTTTTGCACTTTGAAAGATAAATGGCTGATAGCTATAGAAGGAAAAAAGAATAAGGAATATGGAATGGTCCCATCAATCACAATGCATGCACGCAAACACACACACAAACACATACAAACTCCAGTGTAACAAGCAAGGTAATTGTTGCTTCATTTACATACATCTGCATATATATATATGTATTTAAAAAAGGCAGCCCAGAGCGAATCAAACCTTTAAAATATCTCCCAGTGGTGCCCTGTTGATTATCTTGGTTATGACCTATAAAGCCCTTCATGGCATTGGACCAAGATATCTCTGGGACCGCTTTCTGCCGCATGAATCCCAGCGACCGGTTAGGTCACACAGAGTTGGCCTTCTCCGGGTCCCGTTGACAAAACAATGTCATCTGGTGGGACCCAGGGGAAGAGCCTTCTCTGTGGCGGCCCCGACCCTCTGGAACCAAATCCACCCAGAGATTAGGATTGCTCCCACCCTCCTTGCCTTTCGCAAACTTCTTAAAACTCACCTCTGCCCTTAGGCATGGGGAAATTGATTCCCCTGGGCCATTCCCGCTTTACGTATGGTTTGTGTGAGACATATGATTGTTTTTATATTAAGGGTTTTAAATTGTTTTTAACAATTGGATTTGTATATATGTTTCATCATCACTCTGCAGCCTGCATTGGCTGCCGATCAGTTTCCGGTCACAATTCAAAATGTTGGTTATGACCTATAAAGCCCTACATGGCATCGGACCAGAATACCTCTGGGACCACCTGCTGCCGCATGAATCCCAGCGACCGATTAGGTCCCACAGAGTTGGCCTTCTCCAGGTGCCATCGACTAAACAATGCCATCTGGCGGGACCCAGGGGAAGAGCCTTCTCTGTGGCGGCCCCTGCCCTCTGGAATCAGCTCCCCCTGGAGCTGGACTGGACTGCCCCCACCCTCCTTCCTTTCGCAAACTTTTGAAAACTCATCTATGTCGCCAGGCACGGAGGAATTGATATATCCTTAGCTGCCTTTGATTTTATGGATGGTGTGTTTGGGCTGTATGACTGTTTTAATAGGTTTTTTTTAAAAGACTGTTTTAACATTGGATTTGTATATGATGTTTTATTATTGTGAGCCGCTCCGAGTCCTTGTAGAGGGGCGGCATACAAATCTAATAAATAATAATAATAATAATAATAATAATAATAATAATAATAATAATAATAATTAGTCTGAAATGATGTAGGGGAATTGGAGTAGATGACCTACAAGGCAGTGATGGCCTCCTAAGGGTACGGTCAGGTACGCAGAACCGGTAGAAAATTTTTGATTTTTTTTCTTTCTTCCCCTTCTGGGCTGTAGGTTTGTTTTTCCTATCACAGTAAATGAGGTTGAATGTGTATAATTTTAGAAGAGCTGTGCGTGCGTGTGTGTACATACACATTGAGATTGTATAGTAATTTATATTTTCGTGTGCCTGTGTGTAATATGTATGTACACTTATGGCATGTATACATAGAATTAAATAGTATATTTTGGATGTTCAGTATTAGTAAATTGATAGGGAAATTCATTGATTTATTTTATTTATTTATTAGATTTGCATGCCGCCCCTCTCCGTAGACTCGGGGCGGCTCACAGCAACAATAAAACAATGTACAACAAATCTAATAATTTAAAAAACACTAAAAACCCCATTATTAAAAGCAAACATACACACAAACATACCATGCATAAACTGTATAGTTATCTCAACTAGCAAATCTCAACTAGCAAATGCTCTGTCCTACACATTGGGAAGAAGAATCTGAACTCCAAATACGAACTGAATAATCAAATTATCACAGATAATCCCCACTCGGTTAAAGACCTTGGTATACTAATAACAAAAGATTTAAGTGCCAAAGCCCACTGCAACAATATAGCCAAGAAGGCTTCAAGAGTTGTAAACCTAATCCTACGTAGCTTCTGCTCTGGCAATCTCACACTACTTACCAGAGGTTACAAAACTTTTGCCAGACCCATCCTCGAATACAGCTCATCTGTTTGGAACCCATATCGCATTTCAGACATTAACACCCTTGAAAATGTCCAAAGATACTTCACCAGAAGAGCCCTTCACTCCTCCACTCGAAATAGAATACCCTACGAGACTAGACTTTCAATCCTGGGCCTAGAAAGTTTAGAACTAAGACGCCTTAAACAAGATCTAAGTATTGCCCACAAGATCATATGCTACAATGTCCTGCCTGTCGGCGACTACTTCAGCTTCAACCACAACAACACAAGAGCACACAACAGATTTAAACTTAATATTAACCGCTCCAAACTTGACTGTAAAAAATATGACTTCAGTAACCGAGTTGTCGAAGCATGGAACTCATTACCGGACTCCATAGTGTCATCCCCAAACCCCCAACACTTTCCCCTTAGATTATCTATGGTTGACCTATCCAGATTCCTAAGAGGTCAGTAAGGGGCGAGTACAAGTGCACTAGAGTGCCTTCCGTCCCCTGTCCTATTGCTCTCCTATACCTTTCCTATACCTATACCTTTCCTATACCTATACCTTTCCTCTATTCCTATATCTCTTCTTCTATTCTTTCATTGATATGTTCTATTCCTATATCTTCTTTTCTATTCTTCCTTAGATATATTTTACTATGAGTATCTCCTCTATAACCGTCATCATGTATTTTACTATGTGTATATTGATATATACCCACTAAAACCCTCATTGTGTATTGGACAAAATAAATAAATAAATAAGTAAAATAAATAAATTATTATTGTTCTGTTGCTCTGAGCCGTCCCGAGTCTTCGGAGAGGGGCGGCATACAAATCTAACAAATAAATAAAATAAAACAAATAAAATCTTGCTTAATTGTTAGAGCTCCGGGCTAATAAAAGCTTTGGAGACATGAAAGAAGTCAGAAACCAGCCTTTTGTTTTCTGACTTGAAGAAACAAACGCAGGTGGAAATCCAAACCTTCACAGGGACTTGTGCCAACTCCAGCCAATTCTGACCAAAAGACTTTGAGGTTCTCCAGTCGAATTGTTCTTCTTTATTAGGCAAGCATTCCAGGGATGCTCTCTTACCTTTCGTAATGTCTCCGTGTGCAAGTGGCTGCGCTGGTGCTCCCGGGATTTCCACCCAATTCGTCGTAAACATGTTTCCATTGTCGACGCGCTGTGATCTGCAAAAGTGGCAATGTAAAATTTGGAAAATTTAATCTCGCATCTTCACATATTGTGTGTGTGTGTTTGTGTATGCGTGCAGCAACAAACATACATGTGAGACATATAGAACAGCAGGAAACAAACCATTAAAGCCAGTTCAAAATAAGCTAACATGGATCCCTACAGTAGTACAGTGATCCCTCGATTTTCACGGGGGTTGCGTTCCCAGACTGCCCGCGAAAGTCGAACTTCCGCGAAGTAGAGATGCGGAAGTAAAAACACCATTTTTGGCTATGGACAGCCAAAACCTACCCCCGCGCACCCTTTTCCAAGGCTGCGCAAGGAGCCGGGCTTGAAGTTGGGGGCGGGGAGCGACGAAAGTGCGGAGGCCGGCAAAGATTGTTTTGAATGTCGGCCGCCCCTGTCCCCCCCAGCGCCTCCGGCCCCCTTGCCGCTATCCCCCGCCCGCCTGATCCGCCCCTCTCACCAGCTTTCTTGGGCAGGGGTCCTCCTGCAGCAGCGCTGGCGGCTACGGCTTCTCATCCTCCTCATTCGGCCGCTAGCCGCTCTGAGCACTTTGAGAATGCCCGTCCCGCCCCTCTTGCAGTCCCTTAGCTGAGAGCGCTTTTGTCCCAGCTGTCAGCGAGGGGGCTGCAGGAGAGGTGGGGCAGGCGTTCTCACAGAGAGAGAGCAACAGACAGAGATAGAAAGGAGAGAGGGAGAAAGAGAGAGACAGAGAGAGAGAGCAAGAAAGGGGAGGAGAGTGGAAGGTAGAGAGAGAGAGAAATGATAGAAAAAAGGGGAGAAAAAAAGAAACGAGAAAATGATTGAAGCAGAGAAGGACAGGAAAGAGAGAGAAAGAGAGAGAGAGAAGTGACTCTTTGTGATGACGTATGATGTCATCGGGTGGGAAAAACCGTGGTATAGAAAAAAAACTGCAGAGTATTTTTTAATTAATATTTTTTGAAAAACTGTGGTATAGCCGTTTCGCGAAGTTTGAACCCGCGAAAATTGAGGGATTGCTGTATTTCCCAACCTTGGCAACTTGAAGATATTTGGACTTCAACTCCCAGAATTCCCCAGCCAGCGAATGCTGGCTGGGGAATTCTGGGAGTTGAAGTCCAAATATCTTCAAGTTGCCAAGGTTGGGAAACACTTCCCTACAGCATATAATCACTTGCGCATTTATTTCACCTCCTTTCTATTTTTTTCTGCAACTTCATTTGTTTCTGTCTCTTTAGGAAGCAATCTGACTATTTTGTGTATGCAATTTCTTGGTGTGTGTGTTTTTTTTTAAAGCATTCAGCAACTGAGAGCATTAACCATTAAAATGCTTTCGGAGAAATCTCCTGGCAAATTATAAACACAGACCTCAAACTCAGCATAAATAATGATTATAGAATTATTTTATTGAGTTAGTGACAAGGAACTACAGCTGGAAGCCTCACTCCATCACATTATCCACTAAATCCACCCAGAAATACAATTTGTGCAACTTGATACAAGCTGTTTATTTTCACTGAGATCTGAGCTAGTGAAAATATATAGATCTGACGGTAACGAAATCTAAACACTCTGTAAGATTAATATCTGAAGTATGTCCTAGAATTGGCCAAATAGAAGAAAATGAACATCTGATAACATGTTAAATTACAAGCCGTGACTTTTATGCGCCCGATCTTTGTGCAGGAAATAAGATTAACAGAGAAACAGATGGAAGACATGGCGAAAGAATTGGACTGGTCTTTAAAATAGGACAGGAGGGTTGGGGGAAGCTTGATATGAGGCATGAGTGACAGGGTGATTTTTTTTGGCAGGGGGGAAATTCAGTTCTATTTTGCAGTGGGTTTTTGCAGTTCTGGAGAACAAAGATTGTACATGGTTAAAAGGAGCTCGGCTGGTGCTGATGATCAAATCAGAACCAAAGGAAATCCATACCCAAACTGGTCAAATTGGCAGAGTAGGTAGGTGAGCGGGTGAGATGTTATAATTTTAATTTAAAAAGGAGATGAATGGAGGAGAATTAATCAGTACTGTATAGAACCAAATTACAATTCCTGTTCTGCATAAAGATAAAATGCCTTCTTTTCAAAAAGCAAGCATCCAAGCAAAACATGTGTTACTTGGCAATATTATAATTTCAGTGCAACAATGGTATCTTTGTTTTCTTCTCTTTAGTCATAATAACTACCTCTTTCAAATGGAGATAAAATCGAAATTCAACTCTAACCTGAAGCATTTGAGGTTTGGTAGAACTTGCTTACATGTGGGCAAATTCACCTTTCTTTCTTTCTTTCTTTCTCTCTTTCCTTTCTTTCTTTCTTTCTTTCTTTCTCTTTCCTTTCTTTCTTTCTTTCTCTCTTTTCTCTCTTTCATTCTTTCTCTCTCTTTCCTTCCTTTCTTTCTTTCTCTCTTTCCTCTCTTTCCTCTCTTTCTTTCTCTCACTCTATTCTTTCCTTTCTTTCTTTCCTTTCTTTCTTTCTTCTTTCATTTTTATGCCGCCCTTCTCCTTAGATTCAGGGCGGCTTACAACATGTTAGCAAATAGCACTTTTTAACAGAGCCAGCATATTGCCCCCACAATCCAGGTCCTCATTTTACCCAACTTGGAAGGATGGAAGGCTGAGTCAACCTTGAGCCGGTGATGAGATTTGAACCACTGACTTGCAGATCTAGCAGGCCACAACATCACTGGGTTTGGCAGCTGGTCTTCTGTGCCCATTGAACTCTGATGTCAAAGAAGGGAAGGGTTGGTGCTTCCAAAGATTGGTGGCCTTGCACACCAACACAAAAGATTGGGTAGGGGGGTGGGTGCCTCTTTTCATTTCACATGATGTAACGTATTTGAGAGAAGAAATCATTTCTGGGGTGCCAGGTCTTGCAGGTTTTCCCCAAATCATGGATGATGTGAAAAAACTGGGATTCCAAGTCTCTGCGGTCAGTCATTTGATAACAAGTGATGGGCGAACCCAACGGTGTTTGGGTTCGGCGAGTTTGGACGAACTTTATGCAAAGCTCGGCCGAACCCGAACGGTCTATGGCGCCAAAGTTCCGCCCCTGGGATCCCATCGTTTTTTATTTTTACGCATGTTTTATTTTTATTTATTTTAATTTTTATGAAAAAGGACGCTGCAGCGGCACCGCAAGCAAAGGGAGGTCCTTTCACATAAAAATTTATTTTTACGTGAAAGGACCTCCCTTTGCTTGTGGCGCCGCTATGGCGTCCTTTCACGTTAAAAAAAAAAATTACATGAAAAGACCTCCCTTTGCTTGCGGCGTCGCAAGCAAAAGGAGCTGGGGAAACCCATGAAGAGATTCCAGGGGTGGAGCTTTGACTTCACGTATACCGGCAGGTTGCTAAGGATGCCAAGGTGATCACTTCCTGGATTCCATCCTCCCTCCATTATTCTAGTGCCTCCCCCGGAATCCAGGAAGTGATCACCTTGGCATCCTTAGCAACCTGCCGGTATACGTGACGTCAAAGCTCCGCCCCCGGAATCTCTTCGTGGGATTCCCCAGCTCTTTTTGTGCCTCCCTCCCAGCCTCCTGACCGGCTGACAGCTCCCCGATGTTCGCCTTCCTCCGCCGCCACCGGCGCCCGGCTCCTCCTCCTCTTCTCAGCAGATGACAGCTGGGCGGTGGCTTTTGCGGTGTTTGGCACGAATGCTGAACTGGAGCATGAATTTAAAAAAAAAATTCGGGTTTGGCATGGCAAACACCACAAAATTCGGTACGGACCCGAATTGTGCGGGTTCGGTTCGCCCAACACTATTGATAACTACGGCTGCGTGTTGAACCCTGGACGTTTGCATTTTTGTCTTTAAAATATCCTCCCTTAAAAAGATCCTTGCTAGAAAATGTATTCCCTGTTTTAGAGAAAGTTCTGTCCACCTTCAAACGGAGACACCTGCAACACGAGATTCTCACTTAAATCCCTTGCAAATGAAACTCTCTTATTATACAGCCACCTCACAAATTTGCCTTCAGCTGGTGGGCATGCAGTACATAACGTAATAATATCTGACAATTTCCATTGTGACAATATAAACACTGTACTTGGCTTTAATTAAAGGTGCAGATACTACTTCATAGTTATTTCTATTTGCAAAACAGGCTGTCACAACTTCCTTACAAGCTATTTCTGAAATGCACATAATTCAAAGCCACAATGTCTTTTCCTATTTTTCTCTCTTAAAGTATTATCGCCTTCTTGTTGTTCAGTTGCTTCTAACGCTTCTTGATCCAACAAAACTCCTTTCACCAGGATTGGAAGATTCTGCTTGGGCCATTATGTGTGATGGCACCCGGCCAAATAGTTTTCTGTCTGCCTTGTCTTCATAGCCTTCGATTCCGCCGAGCATCCGAGACTGTTCCAAGGACTCTCACCTTTGCATTGGGTACCCTAAAGCAGTGTTTCCCAACCTTGGCTACTTGAAGATATTTGGACTTCAACTCCCAGAATTCCCCAGCCAGCGAATGCTGGCTGGGGAATTCTGGGAGTTGAAGTCCAGATATCTTCAAGTGGCCAAGGTTGGGAAACACTGCCCTAAAGTATCTCAGCTTTAGCCTCATTCTTAGTGCTCTTAATGAGCAGCAGCCCTGTGTGACTTCATCTGGTGTTGAATGATCGATTGGTTCATCCAAGCTTCTGTCAACAATTTTCTCCAGTATCCAAATTCAAAAGCATTCATCTTTTTTGGCTTAACCTTTCTTGATGGTCCAGCTTTCGTAGCCATCTGCCACAACTGAGCAGGCGTGGACTTGACAATCCATACCGTGGTTGTCCATGTGTTGTCTCAGCAGTTTTACATTCTGTGTAGATTTCTGGTAATCTCTCTTCCAAGTCACAAATGTCTCTTTGTTGCATGGCTCTTGTTCTGTCGGGCTCTCTGGTGGAATCCTCCCGAAAATTCACAGGTACAAATTTCAGACACACACACACGTTTGAAAATTCAAAACAATGTTCTTTATAATGAAAATTCACTTAAACTAAGCCCTCTTTTGGTATAGCAAAGAGCACTCGTCTCCAAACAAACTGGTAATTTGTACAAGTCCCTTATCAGTTCTGTGATACTTAGCTTGCAGCTGTGAGGCAATTCACAGTCCTTCTTTCACAAAGTGAATCACACTTTGCTCTGGTTTAGTTTCAAAGCGGGGAAAAATCAGCACACAAAGGTCAAAGTCAGTAAAGCAGGCACGAAACACAACGATCAGATAATCCTTCACAATGGCCAAACCCACAGGCTGCTATTTATAGCAACCTCACTAATTACCACAGCCCTGCCCAACCACGGGTGGCCTCATTTTATTTGATAATAATCTCTCAGTTGTTGTTGCTTATACATCGCTCTCCACATGCGTGGCTGTATCATTAACTCTTGTTCTGAATCCAAGGAGGAGCTAGATAATTGATCTCCTTCTGAGCTGTCTGCCCCACTCTCCTCCTCCCTGTCACTCATGTCTTCTTGGTCAGAGGAGCCTTCATCAGCAGATTCCACCGGGGGCAAAACAGGCCTACAGCATGTGGATGTCTCCCCTACATCCACAGTCCTTGGGGCAGGAGCTGGGCCAGAGCTAACCACAACAGCTCTAGATGCTATTCCTCTGCCAACTTTATCCTAGAGGGTAAATAAAGTCTGTTCCTATTCAACTTCTTCTCTCCCTATTTGCTCTGGATTGGCATTTCTTGTTAACGAAATCTTTTGAATTTTGATTTTTTTTTAAAGCAACAGATGGGAGTTTGCACTCTCTCTTTTCGCTTTCAACACAAGATTCTCAAATCTTTCTCATTTTCAGCCTTCCTGGTTTCATCAGCAGTTTTTGTCTGGATTTCACCTTTTTCCTAACGGGACAGTTCTTGGGATTTATTCTGCATCTAAATTAAAATATCGGTATAAAATCTTGCACATTCCTTTCGCAGCCTTGAACCGTCCAGTTACTCCATAAACATTTCCCACTCTTCGTCCTGGTCATCATTGTTTTTAAAGGAGGAGAGGACCCAGTTTGCTGTGGACAGACAGGGACCCCAAGTCCTCTGTAGAAGCAACAAAGCAAAAATCACCCTCTTTTTGAAGCACCCTTGTCTAATGCCAGCACTGTTATTTCAGTCACGAATGCTGTATTCAGCTGCCATTTCTGGCAGTGTTATGTCCAGCTGCGGAGGAAGTTTGAATGGCAACATCTTGTGTCCTGTACTTGGGAAGCCTTCTCCAGAAGTCCCCTTTCATAGTCATAAACTGGCCAATATCAATGGGTCTTTTCCAGGCCTTTGGCTTCTTCTGCACCAATCTGCTAACCTCAAGGAGGAGAAGCCAATTAGTTTGCCTGCTATTTCACCAGCTCCGCAATTTTGTTTTTATTTATTTATTTATTTATTTTGCCCAATACATAATACACATTGAAGAGAAAGATAGGTAATAATATAAGTAAAGAAAAGAATAGAAGAAAAGATATAAAAGTATAGGTGAACATATTTGAAAGGAAGAAAAGGTAAATGAGATAAGGAGAGACAATTGGACAGGGGACGGAAGGCACACTGGTGCACTTATGCACGCCCCTTACTGACCTCTAAGGAACCTGGAGAGGTCAATCGTGGATAGTCTAAGGGAAAAATGTTTGGGGTTAGGGGCTGACACTACTGAATCGGGTAATGAGTTCCACGCTTCGACAATTTGGTTGCTGAAGTCATATTTTTTACAGTCAAGTTTGGAGCGGTTAATATTAAGTTTGAATCTGTTGTGTGCTCTTGTGTTGTTGCGATTGAAGCTGAAATAGTCATTGACAGGTAGAACATTGCAGCATATGAACTTGTGGGCAATACTTAGATCGTGTTTTAGGCGACGTAGTTCTAAGCTTTCTAGACCTAGGATTGATAGTCTGCTTTCGTTGGGTATTCTGTTTCGAGTGGAGGAGTGAAGGGCTCTTCTGGTGAAGTATCTTTGGACATTTTCAAGGGTGTTGATGTCCGAGATGTGGTATGGGTTCCAGACAGATGAACTGTATTCAAGGATGGGTCTGGCAAAAGTTTTGTAGGCTCTGGTGAGTAGCATGATATTGCCAGAGCAGAAGCTGCGTAGGATCAGGTTAACAACTCTAGAAGCCTTTTTGGTGATATTGTTGCAGTGGGCTTTGGCACTTAGATTATTTGATATTAGTATTCCAAGGTCTTTTACTGAGTGGGGGCTGTGAGATTTTGTTTATTCAGTTTATATATGAGGTTCGGATTCTTTTTGCCAATGTGGAGGGTAGAACATTTGCTGGTTGATATTTGAAGTTGCCATGTGCTAGACCAATGTGAGACAAAGTCGAGGTCTTTTTGGAGAGTAGATGTGTTGTCCGTGGTGTTGAAAAGTTTTACATCGTCGGCGAAAAGAACACAGTTGCTTGTGATATGATCGCATAGGTTGTTGATATAGAGAATAAATAGAGTTCTTAGCAACATTTTCTGGGAGCTGCTAAGCTTTCCCTTTTGTACCTCTAGCTCCACGGCATGTACCTCTTAGCCCCCGGGGAAGCTTTTAATCATAAGTGGGATGCATTTTCAACTGGGTATGTTCAATTCTGTAAGAATATCCTCCACCTCCCATGAAAGACGCCTGGTACCAACCAGCCCCAGGACCATCCGATTCCTTGCTGACCATAAAGCACTGGTCCAAAGTGCACTTGAAGCTAAGCCCAGGGAGAGCAACCAATGTCTTCATTTTCCAAAGAAAAGCTTTTCTTTTCTTCCAGTGAATAGAATATGTGCTATTGCAGCATTGAAATAGATGCTTATTGAAATCAGACCCACCCTAAAACCAAGTTTGAAAAGCTTTCTGGAATAGAAAAGTCTATCCAAATTTCCTCCTAAGAGTTAAGTGGCTGGAGGCTCTATAAGGAATGGAGTTCCTTACAATTAGAACAATTGAGAAACTGCTAAACTGAAAGGAGGACAAAGAGACCAAGAGGAGAGAGTTCCTCTCATTCTACTGCCTTAAACAGAGCCAGAAATCAAAGCTAAGTTCTCAGTTCAAGACACAATATACCTGCTATGTTTAGAATCCTTATCTTTTTTAAATTTATTTATTTTATTTATTCATTTGTCCAATACATAAACACATAGGAAGAAAATAGACATGTGATAATATAAAAAAGAGGGTGAAGGTGAACTTAGAGGAGAGGATATATGAAAGGAAGAGAATATTCATTCATTCATTCATTCATTTATTTATTTATTTATTCAATTTTTATGCCGCCCTTCTCCTTAGACTCAGGGCGGCTTACAACATGTTAGCAATAGCACTTTTTCACAGAGCCAGCATATTGCCCCCACAATCTGGGTCCTCATTTTACCCACCTCGGAAGGATGGAAGGCTGAGTCAACCTTGAGCCGGTGATGAGATTTGAACCGCTGACCTTCAGATCTACAGTCAGCTTCAGTACAGCACTCTACCTGCTGCGCCACCCCGGCTCCTTATATATAAGATAGGTGAAAGAAAGGAGAGACAATTGGACAGGGGACGAAAGGCACACCAGTGCACTTATGTACGCCCCTTACTGGCCTCTTAGGAACCTGGAGAGGTCAATCGTGGAGAGTCTAAGGGAGAAGTGATGGGGGTTAGGGGTTGACACAATTGAGTCCGGTAGTGAGTTCCAAGCTTCGATAACTCGGTTGTTGAAATCATATTTTTTACAGTCAAGTTTGGCGCGGTTCGTATTAAGTTTGAATCTGTTGCGTGCTCTTGTGTTATTGCGGTTGAAGCTGAAGTAGTCATTGACTGGTAAGACATTGCAGCATATGATCTTGTGGGCAATGCTCAGATCGTGTTTTAGGCGTCGTAGTTCTAGGCTTTCTAGGCCTAGGATTGTAAGTCTATTTTCATAGGATATTGTTTCGAGTGGAGGAGTGAAGATCTCTTCTGGTGAAATATCTTTGGACATTTTCAAGGGTGTTGATGTCTGAAATGTGGTATGGGTTCCAGACAGATGAGCAGTAGTCTAGGATAGGTCTGGCAAAAGTTTTGTAGGCTCTTGTGAGTAGGGTGAGGTTGCCTGAGCAGAAGCTGCGTAGGATCAGGTTGACAACTCTAGAGACTTTTTTGGCGATATTGTTGCAGTGGGCTTTAGCACTTAGGTCATTCGATATTAGTATTCCAAGGTCCTTTACAGAATGTGCACCTTCCGAATCTCTTTCCAACTTCCATTTTGCCACCTTGTTTGGGAATCCATTCCTGTCTCTGTGACCCATGACCCTTTTGGGACAGGATGATGGGAATCTTTTTGATTTGATAATTCAAAGAGACACCAATGTTTAAGCTGGCTATGGGTAACTCAGGCCCCATCCCCAGCGAGAGTCAAGTTTCTTACCGCGTGCTTTGAAACAGAGTGTTAATTACGGTATTTTCATTTCATTTTAAGTATGGCAGTAAGTAACCATATTAAACTTGCAATGTTCCTTCAAAGCATGACCCATTAAATTTAATGGAGATTAGAACTGAATAAATAAGAACAGATTTAGCCACGCAAGTAGGCTAAAACAAAAAGAACAAATGTCAATTAAAGGGTGAGCTAAAAAAAAGCCCCCACGGTTTGTATGCCTTCTATTATTTCCTGTAATAACAAAAACATCTCAACGTCCATTAGGAATGTAGTTATTAAAGTGAAACAATACTCTCCTTTCTCACTAGTTCCAGGATGATTTGCTGTTTTGCTTAAACACATTTCAAGTTTTATCAGTTATTTCATTGGTAGCATAAGGGCAGCCAAGGTTTCTGAACAAAGGCAAAAATCAGGGTTTTCCATACATCCAGGCTGATATATGCATCAGCCTGGTGAGTGTGTTTAGAATCTAGGTGCTTAAAGAAGGATCCAATTACAGTGATCCCTCGATTTTCGCGGGTTCAAACTTCGCGAAACGGCTATACTACGTTTTTTAAAAAAATATTAATTAAAAAATACTCCACGGGTTTTTTTCTATACCACGGTTTTTCCCACCCGATGACGTCATACGTCATCACCAAGAGTCACTTCTCTCTCTCTTTCTCGTTCTTTCCTGTCATTCTTTGCTTCAATCATTTTCTCATTTCTCTTTTTTTCTCCCCTTTTTTCTATCATTTTTCTCTCTCTCTCTACCTTCCACTCTCCCCCCTCTTTCTCTCTCTCTCTCTCTCCCTCTCTGTGAGAACGCCTGCCCCGCCTCTCCTGCAGCCCCCTCGCTGATAGCTGGGACGAAAGCGCTCTCAGCTAAGGGACTGTGAGAGGGGTGGGGTGGGCATTCTCAAAGCGCTCAGAGCTAAGCTAGCGGCCGAATGAGGAGGATGAGAAGCCGTAGCCGCCAGCGCTGCTGCAGGAGGACCCGTGTCCCAAGAAAGCCGGTGAGAGGGGCGGATCGGGCGGGCGGGGGTAGTGGCGAGGGGGCCGGAGGCGCTGGGGGAGCAGGGGCGGCCGATATTCAAAACAATCTTTGCCGGCCTCCGCATTTTCGTCGCTCCCTGCCCCCCAACTTCAAGCCCGGCTCCTTGCGCAGCCTTGGAAAAGGGTGCGTTGGGGTAGTTTTTGGCTGTCCATAGCCAAAAATAGTGTTTTTACTTCCGCATCTCTACTTCGCAGAAATTCGACTTTCGCCGGTGGTCTGGGAAGGCAACCCCCGCGAAAATTGAGGGATCACTGTAATCTGAAGTCATGAAAACAAAAGTTTAGTTTAGCAAAAAGGAAGGCCAGAGGGGACATGATAGCAGTATACAGATATTTGAGGAGTTGCCACAGAGTGGTGGGGGTCACACTATTTTCCAGGGCACCAGAGGGCCAGACCAAGAGCAACGGATGGAAACTGACCAAGGAAAGATTCAACCTGGAAATAAGGAAGAACTTTCTGACGGTGGGAGCGATCAACCAGTGGAACAGCCTGCCCGCAGAGGTTGTGAACGTCCCATCAGTTGACACATTCAAAAGAAAATTGGTTGGGGTGGTGTAGGGTTTCCTGCTTCAGCAGGGGGTTGGACTTGATGACCTGCAAGGTCCCTTTCAACTCTAATAAATAAATAAATAAATGAAACATTTCCAGTGAGAAACCTTTTATAATCAACTGGAGATCTTGTTACAGATGCCATCCCTCTCTCTCTCTCTGTCATATCAGGCAGTTCTTTCTTCTCCTTTTAAGATCTTAATCACAGTCTGTGACTCCAATATTTGTTGGTTTGAGACACAGGCTGTAAAATCCACAACCATCAATTTCCCCCCACGAGCTAAAAATAAAATCTCCGCGTGTGTCAGATACTGTTAGCTGATAAAAAAAGGATCAGTGCACCGTGTTCCCTCCCAACTAATTTTAAACTTTAGATAACTTCCTGTTTATATGGCCTGACCCTTTTCTGCAAAAGGCTGTTAACCATTCAAAACAAGAACAGGCACTGCAATGCACTACACTGTAATGGACATGGCTGGTTGCTTTTTAAAGTATTTTATACATTTCCCACATTTGACAGGAGGAGATGTCAAAGACCATGCCAAGGCATAGTCCTTTTACGCAATCTTGGCTAGTTGCACAAGAATATCCCTCTCTTAACATAGGAAAAAATTACAAACCCAAACAATTTCCTTGGCAAGGAAGAGTTACATATGTTTTCCACTCAGAGTTAGTTTTTTTCCCCTTTTTCTTTCTTTCTTTCTTTCTTTCTTTCTTTCTTTTTTCTTTCCTTCCTTTCTTTCTCTCTCTCTCTCTTTCCTTCCTTCCTTCCTTTCTCTCTTTCCTTCCTTCCTTCCTTTCAATCTTTCTCTCTCTTTCCTTCTTTCCTTCCTTCCTTTCTCTCTCTCTCTCTCTTTCCTTCCTTCCTTCCTTTCTTCTCTCTCTTCTTTCCTTCCTTCCTTCCTTTCTTCTCTCTTTCTTTCCTTCCTTCCTTCCTTTCTTCTCTCTTTCTTTCTTTCCTTCCTTCCTTTCTTTCTCTCGCTTTCCTTCCTTCCTTCCTTCCTTTCTTTCTTCTCTCTTTCTCTACTTCCTTTCTTTCTCTCTCTTTCCTTCCTTCCTTCCTTTCTTTCCTCTTTCTTTCCTCTCTCTTTCCTTCCATCCATCCTTCCATCCTCCCTCCCTCCCTCCCTCCCTCCCTTCCTTTCAACTACAAGTTTATAGTTTTGCCAAGCATGGAATTAATTCAGACTGTTGCCAAGATAGAACCCCATAAATTCAAAGTGTTTTCTGTTGAACTGTGGAGTTTGTGTGTGTGTATTTAATGCATATATGGCAAAAACATGAGAAAATTAAGATTGCACAATTTTTTTTTCTCTGAAGTTACTTCAACACTTACTGTTTCATATCCTCCCAGTTTTTGAGTAGCTTGAAACATAGTCCAAAGGTTAACTGTTAGAAGGACAATAAGCATTGAGTTAAGCATTGCATTAACCATCTTTCCAAGAAATGCATGTGAAACAATCTTTCTTTGACATTGAAGCAAGAAAAACAATAGTCACACCATGCGTTTAAACAAAAAAAAAAAAAACCCAGAGAAGCAGTCTGCGAAACACATTTACATAATTCAAAGTTGTAAACTCTGCCCTCTGCGCATATGCCAATTCTTTTAAAAAACCACAAGGGGAACATTCTACTTAGATCCAGTTACAGGTATTAGAAAACAATTACTTCCTCCAGGATAAGAAATAATCGGTACTTCTCCCATTAAACAAAGGAAGCTTTGTTGGATTAGGCTCCTAAATCGAAGGCATTGATTAATTAAGAACAGGGCATTTCCTTAAATTGGCATAGCTAAGAGAACTGTAATTGTGAACGCAGATACAAAGCAAGAAAAGAGCTTTGGACAGGATCCAGAAGTCTCCTCTTCTTACTACCTGGGGCAGGTAAGGGGCAGATGGCCCCAGAGAGGCCTTCTAGGGGAAGGGGCAGGGGTGGCCTGCTGCCCTGACAGGGGAGGAACGCAGTGGGGTAGCGAAAATGGAGCTCCACCCCAGAGCACCCAATTTGCACTGAAAGATGTTGAAAGAAAATGCAGGGCGTCCTGCATAAGCCAGGCCCACAGTGTGGTAGTAAAAGTTTTGGTAGCCCTTCACAGGGAAGGGGTATCTTCCAGGGGGCTCTGTCCAAGATGCCTTCCCTCTAATTCCTTCCAGAACTACTAGATGCCAGAGCGGGGATGCAACTCCCCCCCCCCAAGATTGAATGCGGAAGATTGCTCGAAACCAGTATGGCAGGCCAAAGTCTCTAACTAGTGATGGGCGAACCCAACGGTGTTCGGGTTCGGCTAGTTCGGCCGAACTTTACGCAAAACTCGGCCGAACCCGAACTGAATCCGAATCCGAATGGAGAATCCCACCGAGAGATTCCGGGGGTGGAGCTTTGACGTCACGTATACCGGCAGGTTGCTAAGGACGCCAAGGTGATAACTTCCTGTATTCCATGGAATCCAGGAAGTGATCACCTTGGCGTCCTTAGCAACCTGCCGGTGACGTCAAGGCTCTGCTCCCGGAATCTCTTCGTGGGAGGGATTCCCCAACTCCTTCAAAGGGAGGTCTTCACATAAAAATAAACATTGTTATTTTTACGAAAAAGGACGCTGCAGTGGCACTGCAAGCAAAGGGTGGTCCTTTCACGTAAAAATAAACATGATGTGGAGGATGTGTTTCTGGGCCTGTTTTTTTGCATCCCACCCTTAGCAGGATCATTGCTAAGAGACCCCTTCGGGAAATACTGGAGGGAGCCCTGGGAAAAGGGGGACCACATCGATCCCTTGAGCTTGGTGATCCTGGCCGCTCCCCCTTCCCTCCAATCCTCTAATCCAGGAGTCTCCAACCTTGGCTACTTTATGACTTGTGGACTTCAACTCCCAGAATTCCTCAGCCAGTGCACAGTGGTTGAGGAATTCTGGGAGTTGAAGTCCACAAGTCATAAAGGTTGGAGACAACTGCTCTAATCTGAATCTTAAGAGCCTCATAACAAGAGGAGAAACAACTCTTCCTTCAAGGAACATGTGAATGGTCACTCATCTTCACTTGACAAGCTTTCAGGAAAGCCATCTCTCTCTCTCTCTCTCTCTCTCTTCCATTCCATTCTATTCCATTCCATTGCACTTTCTTAAAATATGTTGTTTTCCTTCAAATTTGGAATATTTCTTGAGTAAAATGAACACTTTTCAAGGTGAAAATTAGATATTGAAGCCATGAAAATAATTCCTAAAAGATGAAATGATTTCCACGTGAAAATCTAGAAGTTGCAGAACTTCCAGTCAAGGTGATAAGGATGGAGACTTCACAGCTGTCTCAGTGCCTTCAAGAAACCCAGAAGGGGCATCCTTATATCTCCAATATTTTTCTCTTTTCTCTCTTCTCTCTTCTCATGCCTTTAGCTCACGGGTCCCCCAAACTTGGCATCTTTAAGACTTGTGGACTTCAACTCCCAGAATTCTCCAGCCATTCTGGGAGTTGAAGTCCACAAGTCTTAAAGTTGCCAAGTTTGAAGACCTCTGCTTTTACAGGGCTGGGCACCACCTGACTTCTACTGCAGGTACTAAATTAAAGCAATCAGACTGAGCATCACTAGACAGCGTGACTTTGGGGGTTACACTGAACGGGTGCCCTTCAGCATCTAAATGCCAATTGTTATTATTAGTTTTAGAATTCACCCTGATCAGTGTGGAAATGCCAAAACTGATCGCCTTTTAAATGTCTAAGAAAACATGCAAATTCAGTCTTTTGGCAGGATTGATTAATCTAATTAATCAGTGGAACGACTTGCCTCCAGATGTTGTGGGTATTCCAAAACTGGAGATTTTAAAGAACAGATTGGAAAACTATCTGTCTGAAATGGTATGGAGTTTCCTGCCTGAGCAGAGGGTTGGACTAGAAGACCTCCGAGGGTCCCTTCCAACTTTGTTATTCTGTTATCTAGATTCCCTTTCCATTTGCAAGCAATCAAGAGATCTGAATCAGAGGCAAAAAGAAGGATCCTTTGAATGTGATTACTGTATGATGATTCCCTGCAGGGCCTATTTTAAAGGCATCATGCATGTTTGATATACTTTAATTTTAGTTACAAATATTTTTTTAAAAGGTTCCAGTTTGCAAAATCCCCTCGTCACTCACTCTTTAAACAATGGGATAAACATAGGTTTCCTGTCTCTCCCTGTAAAGTGAATTATATACTATTCAATGAAAGAGCTTTTTCTCCTGGCTGCAAATGAATATTACTTAAAATGGGAGGTTCTCCAGTTAGCAGAAGACATTACTGAGGATGGGAGCATGTAACGCTCCAGTTCTCCACCAGCAGAGTAGTTTCTCCTGACTCAGCAGCTTCTTTTCCCATATCCAGATAGGAAAACAGCGGTCAAGAACTATCTTGGTCATCAGAGGGTAATGTGGCTCCCCTTCGGCAGTTTCTCTCCCCCCCCCTGGAAATGAACCCTGCTAGTTTCCTGAACTACATTTCCCATCAGGTTCAGCAAGAACTGGGAGAGGCGGGCATAACTGCACCAGCGTGCCTTCTGTCCCCTGTCCTAATGTTTCTTTTATTTTTTACTAGTATCATGTATATGAATATTCTTATATCTAATGTTTCTTTTAATTTTTTTATTAGTATCATATATATGAATATTATTATATCTTTACAAACCTCCAATATGTACTTGACAAAACAAACAAATAAATAAAATAAATGACATTTTGTGGAACCGAAGAGGCCAACATCTGCTGGATGGAGACTTAGAAACTTGGCTTCAGTCTTTTTAAAAAGTGACGCCACATATCCAGGGCAATTGTGCACCAGCGCTGGGCCATTTCTAAGCAAAGCAGAGTTTTATAAGCTACATTCCTGTTTCCCAAAATTTATTGATGTATCTGATATGATATGATTGTAGTGTTCCAATATCTAAGGGGCTACCACAAAGAAGAGGAGATCAACCTTAAGGTTGATTCAGCCTTCCATCCTTCCAAGGTTGGTAAAATGAGGACCCAGATTGTTGGGGAAAATAAGCTTACTCTCTGTAAAACCGCTTAGAGAGGGCTGTAAAGCGGTATATAAGTCTAAATGTTAATGCTGATGCTAACCTATTTTCCAAAGCCCCAGAAGGCAGGACAAGAAACAATGGTTGGAAACCAACCAAAGAGAGAAGCAACCTGGAAATAAGGAGAAACTTCCTAACACTGAGAACTATCAACCAGTGGAACAGCTTGCCTTCAGAAATTGTGGAAGCTCCATTACTGGAGGTTTTTAAGAAAAGACTGGGCTGACAATTGGCCGGAATGGCAGTGATGGCAAACCTTTTTTGCCTCGGGTGCCAAAAGAGCATGCGTGCATGTAATCGTGCATGCGCGAGTTCCAACACCCATAATTCAATGCCCAGGGAGGGCGAAAACAGCTTCCCCCACCCCCCCTGGAGGCCCTCTGGAGGCTGGAAACGACCTGTTTCCCAACTTCTGGTGTGCCCAGTAGGCTCGTGTTTTGCCCTCCCCAGGCTCCAAAGGCTTACCTGGAGCCGGGAGAGGGTAAAACGCCCACCTCCATCCCCCCGGAGGTTCTCTGGAAGCCAAAAAAAACCCCTCCCAGAGCCTCTTGTGAACCAAAAATCAGCTGGCCAGCACACACATGCACATTGGAGCTGAGCTAGGGCAATGGCTCACATACCAGCAGATATGGCTATGCGTGCCACCTGTGGAACCCGTGCCATAGGTTTGCCATCACTGGTATAGAGCCATGATAGTGAACCTATGGCCCCTGTGCCAGAAGTGGCATGCAGAGCCACCTCTCCAGCCATGCCAACTGTTGCTCATTGCTCTTCTGGTCGTCACACGCTGGAACACCAGAAACCAGAAGAGCAGCTTGCATGTACCCACTGGAAAGCTGAGCTTCTGGTTTCCGGCCACACATGTGTGTTGGCCAGCTGGTTTTCACACACATGTGTGCCAGAAACTGGAAGACCAGGTGACCAGTGCACATGCCGGAAACCATTCTTCCAGTTTTCGGCACTCAGGAGAGGTATTCATCTGGTTTCCGGTGCTCCCCCATGTGCATGCTCCCATTTCGGCACTCAGTGTCAGAAAGCTTTGCCAGCACTTGTATTTGCCAACGCTTCAGCAGGGTCTGGACTAGAAGACCTCCAAGATCCCTTCCAACTACAGTGGTACCTCTACCTAAGAATGCCTCTACTTAAGAACTTTTCTAGATAAGAACCGGGTGTTCAAGATTTTTCTGCCTCTTCTTAAGAACCATTTTCTACTTAAGAACCCGAGCCCGGAAAAATTTCCCAGGAAATTGGAGAGCGGCACGAAGGCCCGGCCATCTTGGGCTTTTCTGGGCTCCCAGAGGAGCCTTTAGGTGGCGCTTAAGGAGCCTTTGGCAGACCAGAGTGAATGAAGCATTTTTCTTTCTCTGGGTGCTTGGAGAGGGAATAAACCTCTGCCAGCGCCCAGAGAAAAGAAACACTCCCTTTGCTCTGGGCAGCGAGAGAGCGAGAGGAGAGGTGAGCCCTTCAGCATGGGAAGGAAGAGAAAGCAGGTAGCAACAGCAGCAGTCTTTCGGTCAAAGGAGTGGGAGGTTCCTCCCTCTCAACCGCCTGGGTTTCTCTCTCTGGCGCAGTGTATGCGAGGCAGCCTCGTGCCTGGTATATGGGAGGCGCGTGCTCCTCCTCGCTGCCTCAAAGTCCCTCTTTTTTTTTAAGCCTTAAAGTTTTGGATTTTTTTGATTCCCTTCACCTCATCTTCTTCCTTCAGCAGCGATTGTCCTCCTCCTCTTCTTCCTCTTCCTCCTCCCACCCAAATTCTGAGCTTTTCCCCCCCATTCCTAATGGGTTTGCACGCATTATTAGCTTTTACATTGAATCCTATGGGAAAAATTGCCTCTACTTACAAACTTTTTTACTTAAGAACCTGGCCACAGAACGAATTAAGTTCTTAAGTAGAGGTACCACTGTATATTATTCTGTTAGTTCTAGGAGAGAAAGCATTGCAATTTTCTCTTCTCTCTTTCTCTCTCTCTGTCTCTCTGTCTCTCTCTCTCTCTCTCTCACACACACACACATACACACACACCTCAAAACTTTCTGAATAAAAAGCATTGCCAAATCTTGCATTTTTCCTGAGCTATCAAAAGCTTTACTCAGACCTTCATTTAATAGGAACCCAATGCATAATGCAACAAAGCTGTTCATAGTACATTAATTCTGCTTCTATTTCAAGCAGCTAGTTTTTCAAGCAAACATTGTAATCATTTTAGAGTTATGTAAGCTCCTAATGGCTGCTGGAGGCCTGTTGCAATCAGTGTCAATTGCTATTAGGTATGTAAATTGTTATGTAAAGCATACCAGTCTGACATTCTGCACCAACATAACAGGGAAAAGAAATTCAGAGATCTAGTATTTCCAAATAAGAACATCTCCTTTTAAAATAATTTGTAAAACTGATGGATGATTCAAAACACATCCTTTATGACATCATCCCATCCATTGCAAGGGATACTCACACAGAGTTTAATGATTGTTTTTAAATAGTGGTAAGTCCTCCATTGAAACAACTCTTTGCATGATGTATTGTTAGAGTCAGATACATTAAATGTGATTTTCATATCTGGAATTTACTTTATGTTTCCTGTTCTTATTGAAATTCTTTCCTTAGAGTTGTACCCCCCCCCAAGATAAAAACTGGGTAGGATGCAAGAAAATGTTATTTTAACTCAAGCAACTACTATGGGTACCAACTGATTTAGAATATTTCTTTTATCCTGAAGAGGTTTTTTTAAAGAGGAAAATAACAGAAGCATGTTACAGCTATTTCTGGCTTGGCTATGCATTTCAAAAACATTATCTATCTATCTATCTATCTATCTATCTATCTATCTATCTATCTATCTATCTATCTATCTATTAAATTTGTATGCAGCCCCCTCTCCATAGACTCGGGGCGGCTCACAACAGTAATAGAAAAAACAATGTACAATACAAATCTAATAATTAAAACTAAAAACTCATAATTTAAAAAACATGCACACAACATACCATACATAAACAATATAGGCCTGGGGAAGTTATCTCAGTTCCCCCATGCCTAATAGCAGAGGTGGGTTTTAAGGAGTTTACAAAAGGCAAGGACGGTGGGGGCAGCTCTAATCTCAGGGGGGAGCTGGTTCCAGAGGGTCGGGGCCGCCACAGAGAAGGCTCTTCCCCTGGGTCCCGCCAAACGACATTGTTTAGTTGACGGGACCCGGGGAAGACCCACTCTGTGGGACCTAACTGGTCACTGGGATTCGTGCGGCAGAAGGCGGTCCCGGAGATATTCTGGCCCGATGCCATGAAGGGCTTTATAGGTCATAACCAACACTTTGAATTGTGACCGGAAACTGATCGGCAACCAGGGCAGACTGTGGAGTGTTGGAGTAACATGGGCATATTTGGGGAAGCCCATGACTGCTCTCGCAGCTGCATTCTGCACGATCTGAAGTTTCCGAACACTTTTCAAAGATAGCCCCATGTAGAGAGCATTACAGTAGCCTCATCCAGATAATTTGCAGAACAAAACGTCTTGCTAGGAAATGGGCATTTAAGAGAGTGTGACAGGATTGCAGATTAAATTTCTAGGAGTAGTGATCTGGAGGACCTTATGGAATAGGGGATGAAAAAGAAATCAATCTAGGAATCAACCCAAGGCCAATAACTGGATTCTTATGAGTCCCAGGGTGCCCGTTTAATCTAAACTAGACTTCTAAGGCAAACGGACTGCTCGCCGAAGGTCAGGGGTTGGTTTTTAGTATGACATTCCCCAAATGTGGACAGGTTGCTCAAAGCAATTGGAGAAAACCAAAAACCCTACAGACCTTTGGTTTGCCTAAATAACTCTCGGAACGTCAATATGACTTGGATAACGCTCTCTACATGGGGCTACCTTTGAAAAGTGTTCAGAAACTTCAGATCGTGCAGAATGCAGCTGCGAGAGCAATCATGGGCTTCCCTAAATATGCCCATGTCACACCAACACTCCGCAGTCTGCATTGGTTGCCGATCAGTTTCCGGTCACAATTCAAAGTGTTGGTTATGACCTATAAAGCCCTTCAGGGCGTCAGACCAGAAAACCTCTGGGACCGCCTTCTGCCGCACGAATCCCAGCGACCAGTTAGGTCCCACAGAGTTGGCCTTCTCCGGGTCCCGTCGACTAAGCAATGTTGTTTGGTGGGACCCGGGAGAAGAGCCTTCTCTGTGGCGGCCCCGACCCTCTGGAACCAGCTCCCCCCAGATATCAGAGTTGCCCCACCCTCCTTGCCTTTCGCAAGCTCCTTAAAACCCACCTCTGTCGTCAGGCATGGGGGAATTGAAATTTCCCTTCCCCCTAGGCTTACAGAATGTATGCATGGTATGTTTGTATGTATGAGTGGTTCTTTAAATTGGGGTTTTTTAAGATTGTTTTTAATATTAGATTTGTTTACATTGTCTTTTTATATTGTTGTTAGCCGCCCTGAGTCTTCGGAGAGGGGCGGCATACAAATCTAATAAATAAAAAATAAAATAATAATAATAATAATAATAATAATAATAATGAAATAGAATGCAAAATCAAAATAATTAAAATTAGGGTCCCATCACCTTTAAAACTGTCCCTTCTTTGCAAGTCAAGCACATGAAATGTCACGCATAAAGAAAGCAATGAAAATTCTACTTACTCTGCTTAAAACCAAGGTAGGGTATTCGTTCAATGGGCGTTTTTCTTTCTTTCATATATTTATAAAGTGCCACAAGGAAGGCCTGTTCATCTGCTCTGCAGTCCCCAGCAACCTTGGATTTATCCTCATGTGAGCCCTTTTTGCAGTTGCTGTTATTATTTTTGGTTTTGGATAAAGGCGATCTCGACTCACATTTTACCTGGAAGGAAAGAAGAGATGGCAGATTAAGTTGTGAAAGCTGCTCTCATCGCCCCTCTGAACCCTCTACCGCAGTGTTTTTCAACCAGTGGACATGGTCAGGTGTGCCGCGAAGCTCAGAGAGAAAGAAACCAAGAGAGAGAGAAAGAAAAGCAAGAGAGAAAGAGAGAGAAAGAAAGCAAGAGAGAGAAAGAGAAAGAGAGGGAGAGAAGGAGAGAGAGAGAAAGACATAGAGGGATGTAGGGAGGGATAGAGAAAGAGAGCAAAAAAGAGAGGAAGGAAGGAAGAGAAAGAAAGAGGGAGGGAGAAAGAAATAGACCGAAGGGGAGGAAGAGAGAGATATAATTTTTTTGTCCAAACTTTTTTTAGCCGCCCCACCCCCCGCTCAATGTGCCACGGGGTTTCGTAAATGTAAAAAATGTGCCACGGCTCAAAAAAGGTTGAAAATCACTGCTCTACCGCTCCTCTTTCTCAGAAGGCTGAATTGCGTTGTTGTGTCTTCACATGGAAGATTTCCTCGGGAGCTTGCTCTGTGCCTTCTTCCACCTGGTTGTGTATACACAAAGTATGATGGGCAAAGGCTTGGCGGCCAGGCGGCTATGCTGTGGGGGAAAGCAATCCTCTCTTTTACCTCCTTTTAATATGACCAAGATATGGATTTCTGGGTGAGCTGCCTTCATTTGAGGGATTGATCTCTTCCCAGCAATGCTCACATGCTCACCTCTCTCGGCTTGTGGTTCCCAATAGAGACCTTCAAATTCCTAGGTTCTATCATATCTCAAGACCTAAAATGGTCACCTAACATCAAAAACAGTATCAGAAAAACACAACAAAGAATGTTCTTTCTGCAAAAACTCAGGAAGCTCAAACTGCTGCTGATTCAGTTCTACAGAGGAATTATTGAGTCTGTTATCTGCACTTCTATAACTGTCTAGTTTAGTTCTGCAGCCCAATAAGACCGACACAGACTTCAGAGGACAATCAGAACTGCAGAAAAAACAATGGCTGCCAACCTGCCTTTCATTGAGGACCTGTATACTGCACGAGTCAAAAAGAGGGAGGTGAAAATATTTAGTGACCCCTCGCATCCTGGACACAAACTGTTTCAACTCCTACCCTCAAAACGTCGCTACAGAGCACTGCACAACTAGACACAAGAACCTTATCGGCCGCGAGAGCTATCGTGGGGCTTCCCAGATTCGCCCACATTTCTACAACAATCCGTGGCCTACACTGGCTGACGATCAGCATCCGGTCACAATTCAAAGTGTTGGTAATGACCTTTAAAGCCCTACATGGCATTGGACCAGAATACATCCGGAACCGCCTTCTACCGCACCAATCCCAGCGGCCGATAAGGTCCGACAGAGTAGGCCTTCTCTGGGTCCCGTCGACTAAACAATATCATTTGGCGGGCCCCAGGAAAAGAGCCTTCTCTGTGGGGGCCCTGGCCCTCTGGAATCAACTCCCCCCAGAGATTAGAACTGCCCCCACCCTCCTTGTCTTTCGCAAGTTACTTAAGACCCACCTGTATCGCCAGGCATGGGGGGACTGAGACACCTCCCCCAGGCTCTTACATTTTATGTATGGTATGTGTGTGCTGTATTGTTTTTAAATGATAGGGGGTTTTAGCTGTTTTTTAATATTAGATTTGTTTCTATTGTAACATTGTTATTATTATTGTTGTGAGCCACCCCAAATCTTTGGAGAGGGGCGGCATACAAATCTAATAAATTATTATTATTATTATTATTATTATTATTATTATTATTATTATTATTAAATGGACATCCAAGATGACCACTTGTATTCTTGGAGCATAAAAAGTAAGGTGGTGAGAAACAAAAAAATTCAGGAGGTTAATTAAGAATTATTTATTTATTTGTTTGTTTGTTTGTTTGTTTGTTTATTTATTTATCCAATACACAAATACATAGGAAGAAAAATAGACATGTAGTAATATATATAAGGGTAAAAGTGAACTTAGAGGAGAGGATATATGAAAGAGAGAAAATATATATGATAAGTGAGAGAAAGGAAAGACAATTGGACAGGGGACAAAAGGCACACCAGTGCACTTATGTACATCCTGAGGCCATGGGATATAAAAGGTAACCTCTCCTCTTTGCTACTAATAAATGGGGTCATCTGGGGTTGGGCCAGATCCTTCATGGTGACCAAGTGAATAACAGTCCCACTGTATGGATTCTCAATGCATCACACCGCGCTGCCATTACCAGCTTGAGGGTCTTTTACACTTTCTAAGGACAACGACGCTAAAAAGTAAAGATTTCCCCCTTCCATATCACTGAGGTACAAGAGCCCTGAGTTTATTTATGTTTGCAAAGTATTTATGGAAATATGAGAATTTAAAAAAAAACTAGTCTGGTGTCAGACAAGCTTTTCAACTATAGTTGTGAACATCCCAGGAGTATTTGCAAGACTGTGTCTTACCCAATGATAAGCATATCAATTCATTTGGTGCTCAGAAAATAAAACAGAGAGAGAGAGAGAGAGAGAAAGAAAGAAAGAAAGAAAGAAAGAAAGAAAGAAAGAAAGAAAGAAAAGCAAATGGCAGGATATCATGAATTCTTTTATATGAGTAACTTCCATTAAATCAAACTAGTGCATGTCCAGCTTTTATTATGTAGTACAATCTTAAATAAATGACCATTTTAAGTGATTATTGGTATTAAAGGCCCTTTTCAGAAAAGACAGGGAGGAGGTACATGATTTGGATTCAGCATAAGAAGAAGAAAAAAAATAGTTCCTATATAAAAGAGACCTTTGAAGACTGCATAACTTAGCAGGAACATTTTCTTCATATGTTCAAGACCAAAGTGGTGTTTCCATAAATAAAATATCTTGTATAAATGTCTTGCGGTGAGGCATGAATTAGTTCTGTTAAAATTTGGTGAGAAATCATCTATTTTATTGCGGGCTCAAAAGTATAGTTTAAAAGCTGCCATTGGGAAATGGATTTGTTTATGGGTCTTTTAAGAGGAAATTTCCAGCATTCGTGCTGAAGGGGAAAAAATGATGTGCCTGTACAGTATAGCAAAAAGTCTTTAAAACTCTTGGAGTCTCTTGGGGCTTATATTACTTCAGGGGTGTTGTGGTTGGCTCTGGCCCAGCTCCTGCCCCAGGGAATGGGGAGGTGGATGCAGGGGAAACTTCAACATGTCATAGGCCTGTTTTATTGCCGACAGAGTCAGGTAGTTCAGTTTCCTCGGACGAAGAAGAAGGTGGGAGTGACTTGGAAGAGGAAGGCTTGGCACACCCCAGGAAGTCAATCTCCATTATCTTCAGTCGATTCGGATGTGGAAGTCTTGGACCCACGCAGGCGCAGAATTATGCGTAGAACAATTGAGGACATATTACAGGAGATAAGAGAGGCCACCTGTGTTTGGGTGGGGCTCCAGTAATTAGTGCTGCTGATATAAATAGCAGCGCGTGGGTTTGGCCGTTGTGGAAGATTATCTGATCCTTGTTCTTCAGGACTGCCTTGCTGATTCCGGACTTTGTTTGTTGATTTTTCACAACTTTGAAACCAAAGCAGAGCAAAGTGTGTGTGTGTGTTTCACTTTGTGGAAGAAGAAGGGCTGTGACATTTCTTCACAGCTGCAAGCTAAGTACTTAAGGACTGATTAAGGGAATTGTACAGACTACCAGGTTGTTTTGGGACGAGTGGTCTTTACAATACAAAAAGAGTGCTTAGTTTATTTTGAATTTTGTGATAAAGAACATTGTTTTGAATTTTCAAACGTGTGTGTGTGTGTCTGAAATTTGTACCCTTGAATTTTCGGGAGGCTCATACCAGAGAGCCGGGCAGAACAAGAAGAAACTTTGGTTTTCTCAATTTCACTGAGTGTAAAACTATCTGTGGACATCAACTGTGTCTTTTGAATGTAATGCATTGGTTGCCGATCAGTTTCCGGTCACAATTCAAAGTGTTGGTTATGACCTATAAAGCCCTTCATGGCACCGGACCAGAATATTTCCGGGACCGCCTTCTGCCGCACGAATCCCAGCGACCAGTTATGTCCCACAGAGTTGGCCTTCTCCTGGTCCCGCCAACTAAACAGTGTTGTTTGGCGGGACCCAGGGGAAGAGCCTTCTCTGTGGTGGCCCCAACCCTTTGGAACCAGCTCCCCCCAGATATCAGAGTTGCCCCCAACCTCCTTGCCTTTCGTAAGCTCCTTAAAACCCACCTCTGTCGTCAGGCATGGGGGAATTGAGACTTTCCCTCCCCCTAGGCTTATAAAATTTATGCATGGTGATATGTCAGTATGTATGATTGGTTTCTAAATTGGGGTTTTTAAAATTAACTTAAATATTAGATTTGTTTACATTGTATTATTATTATTGCTGTTAGCCGCCCCGAGTCTGCGGAGACGGGCGGCATACAAATCTGATAAATAAATAAATAAATAAAATCATATTCCTGTGCTGAGAAAGACAATTAAGAGCCAACATGAATTGATCATTCCTCTTAATCTTAATCATGCAGGGGCCTATTTTGAGTTTAGCAAGGCACTGAGAAGGGGGTTTGTGTGGACTCTTCATGCAAAGGGAGGGGGGGACACTGCCAAAATTACCCACGGGAACGAAAAAACTGATACCCATCTTTTCAGAATTGTTGATATACACTATTAATTAACATCTAGAATTTCATTAGAAGCCCAAATCCATCCAAATATAATTAGCCAAGAACAAATAATAACCTATGAAACCCTCTTAAATACTAAAGGAAGTCTAAAAACTAGAGAAAGACTTAAAGAGGAAGGCATAGTAAGAGACTGACTGCCATATTACCAAATTCAAAGTAGATACAAAAAGAATCTGGTGAAATTCGGAATATGTAAAAAACAAAATGAAATAGACAAAATATTAACAGGATCCGACAAAAAATTCATAACCAAAATGTATAATTATCTACTAAATTACGAAAATATTGAAGAAATAGTAAAACCTAATATAATAGCTTGGATGACCAACTTTGGCTATGCGATTCAACTGGAAGACTGGGAAAAACTATGGTCAGTAAACTATAAGATGACACTATCAACACCTTACAAAGAAAATCTAAAGTCTATATATGGATAGACAAGAAAAAAATTAAAGAAAATTAAAGTCAAAATATGTAAGAAGTAAATATATATGTAATGGTTGAGATTTGCCTTTTTTAAAGAATGGTACTAGAATTAGTTTATATATACAATAGTAATAAGATGAGAAGAATGTTTGATTTTATCTTAGTTTCAATTACTTGTTACTAGTTTTTTTTAATCTGTTATTAGCTATTTTTTATGTATTAGTATTCAACTATGTATTCAATTTTGTATTCTTTTTTCTATATCTGCATTTACACTTTTGAGATAAGTGGGGAGGATACCTCCCCAAACTACCGTATATGTTTAATGTTTGTAAGTTTGTGCGTCCTTTTATGAAAATTAATAAAAAGATTGAGAAAAAAAACCAAAAAAACCCAAAGAAAATCTTTATAAAATGTTCTTCCGATGGCACTATGCGCCAGCGCGCTTAGCCAAAATAAACGTAAATGTAAGTAACAAATGTTGGAAGTGCAAAAAAGAGGTAGGAACATACTACCACATTATGTGGCAATGTAAGGAAGCAAAAAAAATTTGGATCCAAATCCAGACATGGGTGGAAGAAATATTGGATTATAAACTTGAGATAAAACCGGAAATGTATTTACTAGGCATAATCAGAGGCAAACATAGTAAAGAAAACTATTACTTAATAAATCATTTACTCACAGCCGCAAGATTAGCTTATGCACAAGTATGGAAACAAGAAAAGACTCCAAACAAAGAAATGGTGATTAAAAAAATATTAGACTGCGCCAAATTTAGCAAATTAACATATGAGATACAAAACCAACAAAATAAGGACTATTATAGAGTGTGGGAGAAAATATACAACTGGGTGGAAATTAAGAAAAAGGTATAGCAAACAGAATGGTAAAAGATAAATTTTGTATATATATAAATCGTAAATGTTTAATGTCGTTTTGTATGGTGTTTAAATGTTTGTATGTTAAATAAAATAAAAAGGTAAAAAAAGAAGTAGAATTTCAAACTGCTTGATGAAATTCTGGGTAGTCATTTCCCTTATAAAATAAATTCAAACCTTCTTTTCCTCTTTTTAGAATTTTCAATCGTCTGATTGTCACCATACTGCTTGTGCGTTTCGTATTACAGCCCCACCTGCAACTGAGAGAGGGCCTCAGACATCACTAGTTGTTTTGTTTAGTTGCGTGAGCAAAACGAATTCTTAGAAGAGTGGGAGCATGTTAGCAATACAGAAACGTATCAGTTACGTTGTTTATTTATTGGACTCACATGCTGCTTTAATTGTTGCCAACTGTAAGCGGATTATGTAGCTGGTTTCCATCACTTAGATTATTAAGCAATAATGACCAACATAATTTTACAGCGACAGCAAGAGATGACAACCTCATCATGTAGCTATTATTGAAGCCTATTGAAGCAGCCACGGTTATTGAAACCTATTGAAGCAGACTGGAGACTATACCATACGAAGAACAGTTGCAGGATCTGAGCATGGCTAGTCTAGAGAAGGACCAAGGGAGACATGATAACAGTGCTCCAATACTTGAGTGTCCATCACAGAGAGGAGGGGGTCAGACTATTTTCCAAAGCACATGAAGGCCAGACAAGGAATAATGGATGGAAGCTGATCAAGGAGAGATTAATAATTGCCAAAATCTCACGTGCCCATGCATCTTCTCACGAGATTTACTTCCTGCGCATACACAGAAGCCAAATCTTGCTTTGATGTGTGCACGCATACCTGCCGGTGGAGATGGGACACTTCCCTTCTGCCACTTGGCTGCGGTTCTTTCTTCTCCAGCCTTTCGTCTCTGACGATTGGCCGCTGCCACATTCACCCCCCTCCCTGGCCTTTTGGCCACACGGGGCACTTTGCTGCCAGCCAATCAGAGCGGTCCTCACAAAAAGCTAATTCTTAAACAGCTGATTTGGGAAGCCAATCAGAGCGGTCCTCACAAAAAGCTAATCCTTAAACAGCTGATTTGGGAAGCCAATCAGAGCGGTCCTCACAAAAAGCCAATTCTTAAACAGCTGATTTGGGAAGCCAATCAGAGCGGTCCTCACAAAAAGCCAATTCTTAAACAGCTGATTTGGGAAGCCAATCAGAGCGGTCCTCACAAAAAGCCAATTCTTAAACAGCTGATTTGGGAAGCCAATCAGAGCGGTCCTCACAAAAAGCCAATTCTTAAACAGCTGATTTGGGAAGCCAATCAGAGCGGTCCTCACAAAAAGCTAATTCTTAAACAGCTGATTTGGGAAGCCAATCAGAGGGTTCCTTACAAAGAGCTAATCCTTAAACAGCTGATTTGGGAAGCCAATCAGAGCAGTCCTCACAAAAGAGGGTGTGTGGGGGAGAGAGAGATGTATATAATTTGGGAAGGGTTATCTCCCTTTTTCTTAATCAAATGAAAGGAAATTCTGGTTCAGCTAAACTTCGGCCCAGCTAAATTTCTCTCTGAAGTAATTTCGATAATCTTCAAAGTGCAATAAGCTTCCGGTCACCTAGAGCTGCCCGTGAATCAGCACTGATAGCAGTAGCAAGTTGGAACACCCACCTGCTGGAGGCCTTGCCCCGTCTACTCACCAGATGGACCTGCTTAGCTCTGAGTTCAGGTAAAGACACTGGCGGCCATTGGCTGCGGTAGTCCATCCAAAAAGAGGCCATTACAGTTATCAAAAGAAGAGGGGACCTGCTGCCCAGAAGCTTTGTTCAGGGGTGGGCAGCAGGCAGGACGGGGTGGAACGCAGTTCCACCGGCGAAAATGAAGCTGTGTGCCCATCTCTAGCTGACCATCCCCGCCTCCCATCCTTCTCCTCCTCCTCGGAAAGCGGCGGGGAGACCAGCGCCGGCAGGAGTTGCAGGGGGCCCATTTCTTCCCCCATCTTTTCTCAACAGCTGATTGGCACCTGTTTGTTTGTTTATTTATTTGTTTAGTTAGTTAGTTAGTCCAATTCACAATGAGGGTTTTAGTGGGTATATATCTATATGCACATAGTAAAATACATGATGAAGGTTATAGAGGACATACTCATATGTTGTGGTTAGCTCTGGCCCAGCTCCTGCCCCAAGGACTGTGGATGTGGGGGAGACGTCCACATGCTGCAGGCCTGTTTTGCCCCTGGTGGAATCTGATGATGAAGGCTCCTCTGACCAAATAGACATGAGTGACAGGGAGGAGGAGAGTGTGGCAGACAGCTCAGAAGGAGATCAATTATCTAGCTCCTCCTTGGATTCAGAACAAGAGTTAATGATACAGCCATGCATGCGGAGAGCGATGCATAGGCAACAACAACTGAGAGATTATTATCAAAGAAAATGAGGCCACCTGTGGTTGGGTGGGGCTGTGGTCATTAGTGAGGCTGCTATAAATAGCAGCCTGTGGGTTTGGCCATTGTGGAGGATTATCTGATCATGTTTCATGACTGCTTTACTGACTTTGACCTTTTGTGTGCTGATTTTTCCCCATTTTGAAACTAAACCAGGGCAGTGTGTTTCACTTTGTGAAAAAAGAAGGACTGTGAATTGCCCCACAGCTGCAAGCTAAGTATCACAGAACTGATAAGGGACTTGTATAAATTACCAGTTTGTTTGGAGACCAGTGCTCTTTGCTATACCAAAAGAGGGCTTGGTTTAAGTGAATTTGCATTATAAAGAGCATTGTTTTGAATTTTCAAACGTGTGTGTGTCTGAAATTGTATCTGTGCAAATTTGGGAGGATTCTATCAGAGAGCTCGACAGAACACTCATAGTAAAATATATCTAAGAAAGAATAGAAAAGAAGAAATAGTAATAGAACATATCAATGAAAGAATAGAAGAAGAGATATAGGAATAGAAGAAAGGTGTAGGAGATATAGGAGAGCAATAGGACAGGGGATGGAAGGCACTCTAGTATTGTATTTGCCCCTTGTACTACCCAGCCTGAGACAGGAAGGAGAGCGTGGGAAACGCGAAGCAAATTATCTCCCCAGAGAGCGACACTGGTGAGGTTGTAAGCCGAGGACTTAACAGTTCACTTGAACAATGGTGATTGTTCAAGCCACCTGGTCACATGGCCGGCAAGCCACTCCTACCCAGTCACATGACCATCAAGCCACACCCACAAAATAAGCCACTCCCGCAGCGTGGCAGTAAAAATTTTGGCTGCCCATTACTGCCTAAGGTTGACTCCACAGGGGTGCCCTTCGGGGCTCTTTTTTCACTCCCCCCCAAAAACCCGCTGCCCTGAAAAAGAAGAGCAAAACTCATCTGGAAAGGAAATTTGGAGAAGGCGTCGAAGCTCCTTACCTTGGCCACGGTTTTGCCTTCACAATTATTCTGAGAATCTTTGTTGCCATTGAAGGAGTCTCTTCTCTGGGAGTTGCAGGACTTTTTCTTCCGTGGTCGCCCTTTGAGGTCGGGAGCTGAAAACAAACAGGCAACAGTTCAAGCCCAGTTCCTTACCACGGGGAGTAGTAAAGTTAATGTGCTCCACCCAGCTGCAAGAGGCGACAGATCTTCCCCACAAGAACTCCCCCAAGTTGGGATGTGTCTAGGTCACATGTTCCTGTGGCCAGTCCACCCCCCCTGCCACCCCTCCCGCCCGTGACTTGGAGTGCTTTCCCAGCATCACAGCCATCCAACGGAGCCTGTCTGCATTGCTGTTATTTTGGCACAATGGTACTTGGATGGAATTGTTAGCGAGAAATGACCTATATTACATTCGCTCCTGGCTCTTCTAGCGCTGTTTACATTTGAAAGAGCTAAAGGAAAACCCACAAAGTGCCTTTTGCAGAGCCAGGAGGAAGCAGCAGATAGGCACGCACTTAACAGAATAACAGAGTTGCAAGGGACCTTGGAGGTCTTCTAGTCCAACCCTCGGCACAAGAAGTAGGAGACCTTATACCTGTGATGGTGAAACTTTTGTTGTTCAGGGGCCAAAGGGGCACATGTTCGTGCAATATCATAGAATCAAACCCCCAGAGTCATCGGGTCCAACCCCCTGCTCTATGCAGGATTCATTAAACCATCCCAGAAAGACGACTGTCCAGTCTCTGTTTGAAGACCTCCAGTGAAGGCGAGCCCACTGTTCCACTGGTTTATCACCCTTACTGTTAGAAAGTTTTTTCTGATATCTAATCTAAATCTACTCCCTTGCAGTTTCATTTCATTGTTTCTAGTCCTTCCATGTGCCAATGAGAACAATGCTGATCCCTCTGCTCCGTGACAGCCCTTCAGATATTTGTAAACAGCTATTAAGTCTCCTCTCAGTCTTCTCCTTTGCAAATACAATGGTACCTCTACTTAAGTACACCTCTACTTACGAGCTTTACTAGATAAGATGTTCAAGATTTTTTTTGCCTCTTCTCAAGAACCATTTTCCACTTACAAACCTGAGCCTCTGAAACTGTAACCAGAAAAGGCAGGGAGAAGCCTTCATGGGGCCTCTCTAGCAATCTCCTGGGAGGAAACAGGGCCTCCACTCTCCCTGTGGTTTCCCTAATCGCACACATTATTTGCTTTTATATTGATTCCTATGGGAAAAAATTGCTTCTTCTTACAAATTTTTCTACTTAAGAACCGGTTCACGGAACAAATTAAGTTCGTAAATAGAGATACCACTGTACTGGAACACTGCTGTTATATCACTCCTTTTCTGTCTGTCCACACCCTGGCCATTCAGTCATGACCTGGCCATGTCCTTGGAGGACAGGGCACTGGAGGGGGTCCCGTGGCAGTGGAGAAGGGAGAGGAGCGCAGTCATTGGGGGACTTCACTCCTCCATTCTCAACCATTCAAATGAAATACCCTTTGCCAAATTAGTGCTTAATGTAGCGTCTTTATCTACAGAAGCCAGAAACTCCATCTTTACAGAAGATCAAACTATTTTGAGGTCCTGTTTTGAACCCCTCCCCCACATATATGAGAAAAATATAACGGGGAAAGGAAGGAAGTTGGAATTCCAACCACTCACAGCACGAGAAACCATCATTAATTGGTGACTGATAGCGCGAGTCTCTCTTTTCTTCGAGCGCCACCATTGTTTTCATTACTTCTAGGGATGATTATAACGATGTCAGGAATCTAAACACCACAAACCTCTCGAGTGGCTGTTAATTGTTTCTAATCTTACATTTGTCACACAAGAGGTTTTAGGACGTTCTACATTTTAATTAGTCCGCTGAAGGAAAAGCTGTGCTAATTTGATCCTGATGCTCTCTAAAACGAGAGTTTCCTGGGGTGTGTGAAAAGACATCCATACCAACTTTCTTCCCCCACCTGTTTCCTCCATAAATGGCCCCATATATCTCCTGCTTCAGAACCATCACTGGTCAGACGTCCAAGCAGACGGGGCTGGCACACAAGAGAGGCCGAGCACAAGCCAGCCAGGAAGGCAAGAGAAGAAATACAGTGTTCCCTCGATTTTCACGGGGGATGCGTTCCGAGACCGCCCGCGAAAGTCGAATTTCCGCGAAGTAGAGATGCGGAAGTAAATACACTATTTTTGGCTATGAACAGTATCACAAGCCTTCCCGTAACACTTTAAACCCCTAAATTGCAATTTCCCATTCCCTTAGCAACCATTTAGATTATTACTCACCAGGGTTATTTATTAAAGTTTATTAAAAAAAATATTTATTAAAGGCAGACAAAAGTTTGGCAATGACATATATGACGTCATCGGGCGGGAAAAACCGTGGTATAGGGAAAAAACACGAAGTATTTTTTTAATTAATATTTTTGAAAAACCGTGGTATAGACTTTTCGCGAAGTTTGAACCCGCGAAAATCGAGGGAACACTGTAGTGACCATCCCAGATGGCAAGCAGCTGCCTGATTTATCTTTGACCCCTGGATGCTGCAGCATGTGGCTGAGCACTGCACATTCCTCCCTCCTCTGTTGCCTGCCTGTCTCCTTTCCTTGGAGCTCCCTTACTCACAGAAAGCCCATTGAGGGACCAGGCAGCAGAGCGAGGCTGTGTTCACCCCGCCTGCAGCTCACAGCCCTTCCCTTGCAAATGCAGCCCATGATTGCGTTATGATGGGACTTCTGCATTGACCTCCTTGCTTGAGCACACCGAGATCCTCCAAAGAGAGGAGGAGGAGGCACAATTCAAGGCGTTGATTATTACCTATAAAGCCCTATATGGCTCAGGGCCAGACAATCTATGGGACCACCTCTTGCCACACACCTCCCAGAGACCAATAAGAACACACAGAGTTGGCCTCCTGCAAGTCCCATCGACTAAGCCAGTGTTTTTCAACCAGTGTGCCGGGGCACACTAGTGTGCCGCGAGACATGGTCAGGTGAGCCGCGAAGAAAGAAGCTCAGGTTCCGGTCTCGCAACTTTTTGCAGAGAGAGAGTGTGTGTGTGTGTGTGAGAGAGAAAGAAAGAAAGAGAGAGAGAAAGAGAAAGAAAGAAAGAGAGAGAGAGAGAAAGAAAAGAAAGAGAGAGAAAGCAAGTGTCAGAGAGAAAGAAACCAAGAGAGAGAGAGAGAGAAAAGGAGAGAGAGAGAAATGAGCAAAAGGGGGAGGAAAAAAGAGAAATGAGAAAATGATTGAGACAGAGAATGAGAGGAAAGAGAGAGAAACAAAATAGAGAGAGAAGTGACTCTTGATTTAAAGCATATTTAAAGCACCCAAAGAATAACAGAGAAACCCCCCCCCCAGCTCTCACCTGTTTTGGAAATGGTTCAAGAGTGTGTATACACACACACAAGGGTGGGGAGGAGACAGGGGTGGAAAAAGAGAAGAGAGTGCCTTAGGGTGTCATTTTGTGTCATTTTGGTTGGTGGTGTGCCCCAAAATGTTAAAATGTAAAAAATGAGCCGCGGCTCAAAAACGGTTGAAAATCACTGGACTAAGCAATGCAGATTGGCGGGACCATGGGGCAGGGCCTTCTTTGTGGCTACCCCGGCTCTATGGAAACAACAACCCCCTGACGTCTGTACTGCTCCCGCGCTAGTGGCCTTCTGTAAAGCCACGAAGACCTGGCACTGCCGGCAGGCCTGGGGGCCATGAATTGTACACCTTTTATGGCCAAACTGTATGAATGGTGTGTATATATGTGATTACGTCTTTTATAATAAATGGGTTTTATCATGGGGCTAGTTTTAGATACGATATTTGACTTCTCTTATTGTTTTGTATTTTTTGTATTTGTATTATTATTTTGTAAGCTACCCTGAGTCCTTTCGGGATTGGGCAGCATAGAAGTTGAATAAATAATAAATAAAGGAGGACAGGACAGCCTTGGTATTATTTCCCTCCAAAGAGAGGGCCTCAGCTCATTTTTATTTCATTTCATTCATTTTATTGGATTTGTATGCAGCCCTTCTCCGTAGACTCGGGGCGGCTAACAACAGTGGTAAAAACAACATGCGACAATCCAATACTAAAGAAGCTAAAAACCCTTATTTTAAAACCAATCATACATACAAACGTATCATACATAAATTGTAGAAGCCTAGGGGGAAAGAATATCTTAATTCCCCCATGCCTGACGACAGAGGTGGGTTTTAAGAAGCTTGCGAAAGGCAAGAAGGGTGGGGGATATTCTAATCTCTGGGGGGAGTTGGTTCCAGAGGGCCGGGGCCGCCACAGAGAAGGCTCTTCCCCATGGCCCCGCCAACCGACATTGTTTAGTTGACAGGACCCGGAGAAGGCCCACTCTGTGGGACCTAATTGGTCGCTGGGATTTGTGTGGCAGAAGGCGGTCCCGGAGATAACCTGGCCCGGTGCCATGAAGGGTTTTATAGGTCATAACCAACACTTTGAATTGTGACCGGAAACTGATCGACAACCAATGCAGACTGCGGAGTGTTGGTGTGACATGGGCATATTTAGGGAAGCCCATGATTGCTCTCGCAGCTGCATTCTGCACGATCTGAAGTTTCCGAACACTTTCCAAAGGTAGCCCCATGTAGAGAGCGTTACAGTAATCGAACCTCGAGGTGATGAGGGCATGAGTGACTGTGAGCAATGACTCCCGATCCAAATAGGGCCGCAACTGGTGCGCCAGGCGAACCTGGGCAAACCTCAGCTCCAAGGATACTCCTGATTTATCGTGCTAAAACATCCTTCTGACCCTGCAAAAAGGGGATAAATTCCCATTGAGCAAAACCACCTGAAGATGATGATTCCCTTCTGGCCCAAAAACACAAGGACGCCCCATTTCGAGGGGGCTGGAATGAAGCAGGGATGGTTCCCAGCAAGGAGGTTTTGGGAAAGAATGGAGCCCGTCTGGTCTGGAAGGAAGACACCAGCCCCATCTTACATCTCGATTTTCAATTTAAGCAAACAACCCCCCAAATTAGGCAGCAAAAAAAAAGCCCACTTCCTTTAACAGCAGACAAATATATTATGTATCACGGCAGTAACACACAGTTTCTTTTTGAGGAATTTGGAGGGAAAGGAGTTGTCTAGAAATTTCATACTCTGGGCATGACATAATGCGATTTTAAATTGCACCATATCAGATGTATAATTAAAAGTGTCTCAATGAATCATCAAGGACGGTGGAATTTCACTGACTAGCAAAAGACAGGCTGACATTAAAGCAGCATTTCCATTCCCTAAATGGCTGCGCATGTTTACTTATTGCTCCTAAGTGACTAACGCTTCCCTTGGCTAGAAAAATAAATCATTGATAAGAAAATATTTATAGTTCCATCTATTTATAGTATTCATGGTGAAACTCTTACACAAAAATGTTTGACAGTGGCCCCGCTTCTTGCTAAAGATATTTGCAGTGGAAGCATCCGGGATGAAGAATAGGTTGCATTTTCTTAAACTCAATTCTCCAAGAATGAATGAATGAATGAATGAATGAACGAATGCCAGGCTAACATTGTTCTAACATGTCCCAATATTGTTTTCCTTTCTTTTAATCACCTACATCAGGCCAGCCAGATTATCTCCAGAGTGTACCAAAGAAAAGCAATCTGAAAAAAGCTTTCAAGGGGTAATAGGATCTGATCAGAGAAGGAAAAAAGGTTGCCAGGTTGTAGGGACCTCTGAGACACCCCACTTAACTTTGGTTTTGGGAGAGTGAATGCCCTAAGAGAGGAGCTGGATTACAAGGGATTCCAAAACGTGGTTTTGGTAATCTTTTGTTTCAGCTTTCCATTTTTATTTTGCAGTCACCATTAGTGATGGGCGAACCGAACCTGCACAATTCGGGTCCGTAACATGTTTACTTTTACGTGAAAGGACCGTCCTTTGCTTGCAGCGCCGCTGCGGTGTCCTTTCACGTAAAAATATCAATTTTTATTTTTACGTGAAGACCTCCCTTCTAAGGAGCTGGGGAATCCGTCCCATGAAGAGATTCCGTGGACGGAGCCTTGACGTCACCGGCAGGTTGCTAAGGACGCCAAGGTGATCACTTCCTGGATTCCATGGAATCCAGGAAGTGATCACCTTGGTGTCCTTAGCAGCCTGCCAGTATATGTGAAGTCAAAGCTCCTCCTCCGGAATCTCTTGGTGGGATTCCCTGTTCGGGTTCCGGTTCGGTTTGGGTTCAGCTGAATTTTGCGTAAAGTTCGTCTGAACTTGCCGAATCCGAACACTACGTGGAGTCCACGTTTCGGCCGGCCAGGAAGGACATCTCTGTGACATCAAAGCTCTGCCCATGGAATTCCCTATTGGCATTCCCCACCTCCGTTTGAGCCTCCCGACCGGCCGACAGCTCTGCAGCTCTTTTGCAAAGCTGACAGTCGGATGGCGGGGCTTCTCGGCGTCCTCCTGAACCCGAACCCCGAACCCCAACTTTGCTGAACTTCCAGGTTCGGCGTTTGGGAGAATGCTGAGAAGCCCCCCGGCTGTTTCAAAAGGTGACAGCCAAGCGCCGGCGCACTGCAAAGCGCTGTTTTTGCGTTGTTGTTTTTTGCTTGCACGCATTGAGTTTACATTGTTTCCTATGGGAAACATTGTTTCGTCTTACGAACTTTTCGCCTTACGAACCTCCTCCCGGAACCAATTAAGTTCGTAAGACGAGGTATTACTGTATTACCACGCCTAGAGTACTGCATTCAATGTTGGTCCCCCCCTACAAAAAGGACATTGAAACGCTAGAGAAAGTACAGAAAAGAGCAACTAAAATGATCAAAGGACCGGAAACCAAGACATACCAAGAAGAGAGGTTGCTGGAACTGGGCATGGATAGTCTAGCAAAAAGGAAGGCCAGAGGGGACATGATAGCAGTATACAGATATTTCAGGGGTTGTCACAGAGAGGAGGGGGGTTCACACTATTTTCCAGGGCACCAGAGGGCCAGACCAGGAGCAATGGATGGGAACTGACCAAGGAGAGATTCAACCTGGAAATAAGGAAGAACTTCCTGACGGTCAGAGCGATCAACCAGCCTGCCAGCGGAGGTTGTGAATGCCCCATCACTCCACACATTCAAAAGGAAATTGGACTGCCATCTGGTTGGGGTGGTGTAGGTTCCCTCTTTGAGCAGGGGGTTTGGACTTGAGGACCTGCAAGGTCCCTTTCAACTCAAATAAATAAATAAATAAATAAATAAATAAATAAATAAATAAATAAATAAATAAATAAATAAATAAATAAATAAATAAATAAATAAATGAATGAACGAACGAACGAACGAACGAACGAACAAACAAACAAACAATTTGTATGCCGCCCCGAGTCCGCGGAGAGGGGCGGCATACAAATCTAAATAATAAATAAAATAAAATAAATAATAAACAAACAGTCTGAGTCATGAGGAAAAATTATCTCAGCAATGAAATGGCTCCTTGCATTCCAGCCATATTTCAGAAAGGGCGAGAGTTATGTAATATTCCTGGAGGTGGTGTGTGTGTGTGCGAGAGAGTTTGTGTATGTGCGAGAGATAAGAGTGTGTGCATGTGAAAGAGATTATGTGTGCGAGTGTTTGCATGTGTGAGATAGCGTTTGTGTGTGTGTGTGTGTGTGTATGTGTGAGAGAGATTATGTGTGTGAGTATTTGCGTGTGTGAGATAGCGTTTGTGTGTGAGACATGTTTGTGTATGTGTGTGTGTGAGAGATAGTGTGTGTATGTGTGAGAGATTGTGTGTGTGTTTGTGTGTGATAGCGTTTGTGTGTGTGTGCTTGTGTGTGAGACGTGTTTGTGTATGTGTGTGTTTGTGTGCTTGTCTGTGTGTTTGTGTGTGTGAGAAAGAGTGTTTGTGTGTGAATGCTTGTGTGTGTGTGTGCGTGTAGGGAGGCTAAATATTGATTTGTACGGAGCTGGAGAGATTAAGCCAACATGCCATTGCAGCGTTCGCTTATTCCCCCATTATGTATTTCTTCTCTCTCTCCCCCCTCCCCCCATGTACTGTAAACGGTTCGCGCATGTCTGCACAGAGCCGCCGAGCGATTTCACAGGGCAGCGTCGCCGCGGCGTTATTGCCTCATGACCGATTGTCACTTGATTATTATCTAACCCAGAAGGAAGCCAAGAAAACGACAATAATAATAATAATAATATAAAAAATCCCTTATATGGGCAAAAGCAGCTCTCCTCTCCCCACTTTTCGCTATTTTCTCCTCCAGTTGGACGAGCGTCCCTTCTGTCAGCGAGGAGCTGCGTGTCACGTGTATATTTAAAAAAAAATCGTTACAGCAGGCGAAGAAAATCAATCTTCGTCGTGTTTGAAACACTTCAGAATGTTATTAAGCAGCCAGATTTGTTCTTCGAAGCAAAAACCACGCGGTCGCCCTCTAGCGGCCCGCTCAGGCTAAGGCAGGAAGAGGAACTGCATGGTTTTGTAGCTGTTATGATTGTTAATTGTGGGTTTAATAGTGTTTTATACTGGTTTTTTTTTTTTTTTTTTTAAAAAGGGTTTTATATTGCATTTGTCTATTTGGCTGTGAGCCGCCCAGAGTCCTCTGAGAGTAGGGCAACATATAATTCCAAATAATAAATAATATAAATATTAATAATATTTGTTTAATAAATATTAATAATACTATTTGTTTATTATAATATTTAATAATATTAATATGCTGTTGTGAGCCGCTCCAAATCTTTGGAGAAGGGTGCTATACAAATCTAATTAATAATAACAATAATAATAATAATAATAATAATAATAATAATAATAATAATAATGATCCCGCTATATAGAGTGCTGGTGAGACCACATTTGGAATATTGTGTTCAATTCTGGAGACCTCACTGACAAAATTGAACGGGTCCAAAGACGGGCTACAAGAATGGTGGAAGGTCTTAAGCACAAAACGTATCAGGAAAGACTTAATGAACTCAATCTGTATAGTCTGGACTCTGGAGGACAGAAGGAAAAGGGGGGACATGATCGAAACATTTAAATATGTGAAAGGATTAAATAAGGTCCAGGAGGGAAGTGTTTTTAATAGGAAAGTGAACACAAGAACAAGGGGACACAATCTGAGGTTAGTTGGGGGAAAGATCAGAAGCAATGTGAAAATATTATTTTACTGAAAGAGTAGTGGATCCTTGGAACAAACTTCCAGCAGACGTGGTGGATAAATCCACAGTAACTGAATTTAAACATGCCTGGGATAAACATATATCCATCCTAAGATAAAATAAAGAAAATAGTATAAAGGCAGACTAGATGGATCATGAGGTCTTTTTCTGCCGTCAGTCTTCTATGTATCTATGTATCTAATCAAATCCTACACATTGGCAAAAAAGAACCAGAACATCAAATACAAACTGAATAAACAAGACCTCACAGACGACCCTCACTCAAAGACCTTGGAATACTCATATTAAATGACCTAAACGCCAAAGCCCACTGCAACAACATCGCCAAAAAGGCTTCAAGAGTTGTTAACCTAATCTTACATAGCTTCTTCTCTGGTAATATCACACTGTTAACCAGAGCATATAAAACATTCATCAGACTAATCCTTGAATACAGGTCATCTGTCTGGAATCCACACTGCATATCGGACATATAAATACATTAGAAAATGTCCAGAGATATTTTACGAGAAGAGCCTTCTTCTACTTCTCAACTCGCAACAGAATACCTTACGCAACCAGACTTGAAATCATGGGCTTAGCAAACTTAGAACTATGTCGCCTTTGGCACCACCTAAGCATAGCTCATAAAATTATCTGCTACAACGACTGTCAATGACTACTTCAGCTTCAATCAAACGAATACATGAGCACACAACAGGTATGCCCATGTCACACCAACACTCCGCAGTCTGCATTGGTTGCCGATCAGTTTCCGGTTACAATTCAAAATGTTGGTCATGACCTATAAAGCCCTTCATGGCATCGGGCCAGAATATCTCCGAGACCGCCTTCTGCCGCACGAATCCCAGCGACCGGTTAGGTCCCACAAAGTTGGCCTTCTCCGGGTCCCCTCGACTAAACAATGTTGTCTGGCGAGACCCAGGGGAAGAGCCTTCTCTGTGGCGGCCCCTACCCTCTGGAATCAGCTCCCCCCGGAGATTAGAACTGCCCTCACCCTCCTTGTTTTTCGTAAACTTCTTAAAACCCACCTCTGCCGCCATGCATGGTGGAACTGAGACATCTCCCCCGGGCCTATACAGTTTATACATGGTATGTTTGTGTGTGTGTATGTTTTCTTTTAATAAGGGTTT